>NC_134559.1:38208580-38258360 GCF_025594145.1 Primulina tabacum
ATAATAATAGCTTTACATTCGTTATTTCCTTTTCTTATTTTTTTTCTATTTTCTGGGACATTTATCGTATTGTTGTCGTGAGCCGGTTCTGTGCGAAGGGTATGACGCAGATTACTCCGGAGACGGTTAACTATTAAAACAATTATTTCGACTGTTTTAATCCATAATTTACGTAAACGGTCGCGACAGGAGGTCTTCCCAGGGAGGTCACCCATCCTACCTTCTCTGCCATCGCGCAGAACGCTTAACTTCATGGTTATGATTGGGCGAGAGCAGTGCCGCGTGTTGTCCATCGCCGCCCGCTCCACCACTACTCGAGGATATAAGAAAACTCCCACTCAATGTCGGGTGCGATCATACCGACTAATGCAACCGACCCATCAGAACTCGAATTGCTGCTTGGGCGAGAGCAGTACTAGGATGGGTTGACCCCCCTGAAGTCTCGTGTTGCAACCCTTTTCGTGTTTTTCCTATTTTTGATTACTTGTTGACAGACGATTTTCGGCTCAAATCATCTGAATCTCGATCGAGACCAGATAAGACATGTGAAATGAAAGTAGCTCGGGCACTGCCGATTTGGACAAAATTGTAGGCTAATTTGATTGTAAACGGCAAACGGACGAGACTCATTACTACGCAATGAGCTGACGAGATTTTAGCCGAATTCTTCTCTAAGACCCTCTAATTTGCGATTTAACGCTTCTGTTAAGCTTTCGTTTCCTCGAGAAATCCGCTTAGGAAGTTCGAAATTCGATTCCGGTTCCATTTTATCGTATCCCAGGCATAATAATAGCTTACATTCGTTATTTCCTTCTTCTTATTTTTTTTCTATTTTCTGGGAACATTTATCGATTTTGTTGTCGTGAGCCGGTTCTGTGCGGAAGGGTATGACGCAGATTACTCCGGAGACGGTTAACTCATTAAAAACAATTATTTCGACTGTTTTATCCATAATTTACGTAAACGTCGCGACACGAGGTCTTCCCAGGGAGGTCACCCATCCTAGCTCTGCCATCGCGCCAGAACGCTTAACTTCATGGTTATGATTGGGCGAGAGCAGTGCCGCGTGTTGTCCATCGCCGCCCGCTCCACACGTACTCGAGGGATATAAGAATAAACATCCCACTCAATGTCGGGTGCGATCATACCAGCACTAATGCACCGGATCCCATCAGAACTACGAAGTTAAGCGTGCTTGGGTGAGAGCAGTACTAGGATGGGTGACCCCCTGGGAAGTCCTCGTGTTGCAACCCTTTTCGTGTTTTTCTATTTTTGATTACTTGTTGATAGACGATTTTCGGCTCAAATCATCTGAATCTCGATCGGGACCAGATAAGACATGTGAAATGAAAGTAGCTCGGGCACTGCCGGATTTGGACAAAATTGTAGGCTAATTTGATTGTAAACGGGCAAACGGACGAGACTCATTATTACGCAATGAGCTGACGAGATTTAGCCGAATTCCTTCTCTAAGACCCTCTAATTTGCGATTTAACGCTTCTGTTAAGCTTTCGTTTCCTCGAGAAATCCGCTTAGGAAGTTCGAAATTCGATTCCGGTTCCATTTTATCGTATCCCAGGCATAATAATAGCTTTACATTCGTTATTTTCCTTCTTCTTATTTTTTTTCTATTTTCTGGGAACATTTATCGATTATTGTTGTCGTGAGCCGGTTCTGTGCGGAAGGGTATGACGCAGATTACTCCGGAGACGGTTAACTCATTAAAAACAATTATTTCGACTGTTTTATCCATAATTTACGTAAACGGTCGCGACACGAGGTCTTCCCAGGGAGGTCACCCATCCTAGCTCTGCCATCGCGCCAGAACGCTTAACTTCATGGTTATGATTGGGCGAGAGCAGTGCCGCGTGTTGTCCATCGCCGCCCGCTCCACACGTACTCGAGGGATATAAGAATAAACATCCCACTCAATGTCGGGTGCGATCATACCAGCACTAATGCACCGGATCCCATCAGAACTCCGAAGTTAAGCGTGCTTGGGCGAGAGCAGTACTAGGATGGGTGACCCCCTGGGAAGTCCTCGTGTTGCACCCTTTTCGTGTTTTTCTATTTTTGATTACTTGTTGACAGACGATTTTCGGCTCAAATCATCTGAATCTCGATCGGGACCAGATAAGACATGTGAAATGAAAGTAGCTCGGGCACTGCCGGATTTGGACAAAATTGTAGGCTAATTTGATTGTAAACGGGCAAACGGACGAGACTCATTACTACGCAATGAGCTGACGAGATTTTAGCCGAATTCCTTCTCTAAGACCCTCTAATTTGCGATTTAACGCTTCTGTTAAGCTTTCGTTTCATCGATGAAATCCGCTTAGGAAGTTCGAAATTCGATTCCGGTTCCATTTTATCGTATCCCAGGCATAATAATAGCTTTACATTCGTTATTTCCTTCTTCTTATTTTTTTTCTATTTTCTGGGAACATTTATCGATATTTGTTGTCGTGAGCCGGTTCTGTGCGGAAGGGTATGACGCAGATTACTCCGGAGACGGTTAACTCATTAAAAACAATTATTTCGACTGTTTTATCCATAATTTACGTAAACGGTCGCGACACGAGGTCTTCCCAGGGAGGTCACCCATCCTACCTCTGCCATCGCGCCAGAACGCTTAACTTCATGGTTATGATTGGGCGAGAGCAGTGCCGCGTGTTGTCCATCGCCGCCCGCTCCACACGTACTCGAGGGATATAAGAATAAACATCCCACTCAATGTCGGGTGCGATCATACCAGCACTAATGCACCGGATCCCATCAGAACTCCGAAGTTAAGCGTGCTTGGGCGAGAGCAGTACTAGGATGGGTGACCCCCTGGGAAGTCCTCGTGTTGCACCCTTTTCGTGTTTTTCTATTTTTGATTACTTGTTGACAGACGATTTTCGGCTCAAATCATCTGAATCTCGATCGGGACCAGATAAGACATGTGAAATGAAAGTAGCTCGGGCACTGCCGGATTTGGACAAAATTGTAGGCTAATTTGATTGTAAACGGGCAAACGGACGAGACTCATTACTACGCAATGAGCTGACGAGATTTTAGCCGAATTCCTTCTCTAAGACCCTCTAATTTGCGATTTAACCGCTTCTGTTAAGCTTTCGTTTCCTCGAGAAATCCGCTTAGGAAGTTCGAAATTCGATTCCGGTTCCATTTTATCGTATCCCAGGCATAATAATAGCTTTACATTCGTTATTTCCTTCTTCTTATTTTTTTTCTATTTTCTGGGAACATTTATCGATTTTTGTTGTCGTGAGCCGGTTCTGTGCGGAAGGGTATGACGCAGATTACTCCGGAGACGGTTAACTCATTAAAAACAATTATTTCGACTGTTTTATCCATAATTTACGTAAACGGTCGCGACACGAGGTCTTCCCAGGGAGGTCACCCATCCTACCTCTGCCATCGCGCCAGAACGCTTAACTTCATGGTTATGATTGGGCGAGAGCAGTGCCGCGTGTTGTCCATCGCCGCCCGCTCCACACGTACTCGAGGGATATAAGAATAAACATCCCACTCAATGTCGGGTGCGATCATACCAGCACTAATGCACCGGATCCCATCAGAACTACGAAGTTAAGCGTGCTTGGGCGAGAGCAGTACTAGGATGGGTGACCCCCTGGGAAGTCCTCGTGTTGCACCCTTTTCGTGTTTTTCTATTTTTGATTACTTGTTGACAGACGATTTTCGGCTCAAATCATCTGAATCTCGATCGGGACCAGATAAGACATGTGAAATGAAAGTAGCTCGGGCACTGCCGGATTTGGACAAAATTGTAGGCTAATTTGATTGTAAACGGGCAAACGGACGAGACTCATTACTACGCAATGAGCTGACGAGATTTTAGCCGAATTCCTTCTCTAAGACCCTCTAATTTGCGATTTAACGCTTCTGTTAAGCTTTCGTTTCCTCGAGAAATCCGCTTAGGAAGTTCGAAATTCGATTCCGGTTCCATTTTATCGTATCCCAGGCATAATAATAGCTTTACATTCGTTATTTCCTTCTTCTTATTTTTTTTCTATTTTCTGGGAACATTTATCGATTTTGTTGTCGTGAGCCGGTTCTGTGCGGAAGGGTATGACGCAGATTACTCCGGAGACGGTTAACTCATTAAAAACAATTATTTCGACTGTTTTATCCATAATTTACGTAAACGGTCGCGACACGAGGTCTTCCCAGGGAGGTCACCCATCCTAGCTCTGCCATCGCGCCAGAACGCTTAACTTCATGGTTATGATTGGGCGAGAGCAGTGCCGCGTGTTGTCCATCGCCGCCCGCTCCACACGTACTCGAGGGATATAAGAATAAACATCCCACTCAATGTCGGGTGCGATCATACCAGCACTAATGCACCGGATCCCATCAGAACTACGAAGTTAAGCGTGCTTGGGTGAGAGCAGTACTAGGATGGGTGACCCCCTGGGAAGTCCTCGTGTTGCACCCTTTTCGTGTTTTTCTATTTTTGATTACTTGTTGATAGACGATTTTCGGCTCAAATCATCTGAATCTCGATCGGGACCAGATAAGACATGTGAAATGAAAGTAGCTCGGGCACTGCCGGATTTGGACAAAATTGTAGGCTAATTTGATTGTAAACGGGCAAACGGACGAGACTCATTACTACGCAATGAGCTGGCGAGATTTTAGCCGAATTCCTTCTCTAAGACCCTCTAATTTGCGATTTAACGCTTCTGTTAAGCTTTCGTTTCATCGAGAAATCCGCTTAGGAAGTTCGAAATTCGATTCCGGTTCCATTTTATCGTATCCCAGGCATAATAATAGCTTTACATTCGTTATTTCCTTCTTCTTATTTTTTTTCTATTTTCTGGGAACATTTATCGATTTTGTTGTCGTGAGCCGGTTCTGTGCGGAAGGGTATGACGCAGATTACTCCGGAGACGGTTAACTCATTAAAAACAATTATTTCGACTGTTTTATCCATAATTTACGTAAACGGTCGCGACACGAGGTCTTCCCAGGGAGGTCACCCATCCTACCTCTGCCATCGCGCCAGAACGCTTAACTTCATGGTTATGATTGGGCGAGAGCAGTGCCGCGTGTTGTCCATCGCCGCCCGCTCCACACGTACTCGAGGGATATAAGAATAAACATCCCACTCAATGTCGGGTGCGATCATACCAGCACTAATGCACCGGATCCCATCAGAACTCCGAAGTTAAGCGTGCTTGGGCGAGAGCAGTACTAGGATGGGTGACCCCCTGGGAAGTCCTCGTGTTGCACCCTTTTCGTGTTTTTCTATTTTTGATTACTTGTTGATAGACGATTTTCGGCTCAAATCATCTGAATCTCGATCGGGACCAGATAAGACATGTGAAATGAAAGTAGCTCGGGCACTGCCGGATTTGGACAAAATTGTAGGCTAATTTGATTGTAAACGGGCAAACGGACGAGACTCATTACTACGCAATGAGCTGACGAGATTTTAGCCGAATTCCTTCTCTAAGACCCTCTAATTTGCGATTTAACGCTTCTGTTAAGCTTTCGTTTCATCGAGAAATCCGCTTAGGAAGTTCGAAATTCGATTCCGGTTCCATTTTATCGTATCCCAGGCATAATAATAGCTTTACATACGTTATTTCCTTCTTCTTATTTTTTTCTATTTTCTGGGAACATTTATCGATTTTGTTGTCGTGAGCCGGTTCTGTGCGGAAGGGTATGACGCAGATTACTCCGGAGACGGTTAACTCATTAAAAACAATTATTTCGACTGTTTTATCCATAATTTACGTAAACGGTCGCGACACGAGGTCTTCACAGGGAGGTCACCCATCCTAGCTCTGCCATCGCGCCAGAACGCTTAACTTCATGGTTATGATTGGGCGAGAGCAGTGCCGCGTGTTGTCCATCGCCGCCCGCTCCACACGTACTCGAGGGATATAAGAATAAACATCCCACTCAATGTCGGGTGCGATCATACCAGCACTAATGCACCGGATCCCATCAGAACTACGAAGTTAAGCGTGCTTGGGCGAGAGCAGTACTAGGATGGGTGACCCCCTGGGAAGTCCTCGTGTTGCACCCTTTTCGTGTTTTTCTATTTTTGATTACTTGTTGACAGACGATTTTCGGCTCAAATCATCTGAATCTCGATCGGACCAGATAAGACATGTGAAATGAAAGTAGCTCGGGCACTGCCGGATTTGGACAAAATTGTAGGCTAATTTGATTGTAAACGGGCAAACGGACGAGACTCATTACTACGCAATGAGCTGACGAGATTTTAGCCGAATTCCTTCTCTAAGACCCTCTAATTTGCGATTTAACGCTTCTGTTAAGCTTTCGTTTCCTCGAGAAATCCGCTTAGGAAGTTCGAAATTCGATTCCGGTTCCATTTTATCGTATCCCAGGCATAATAATAGCTTTACATTCGTTATTTCCTTCTTCTTATTTTTTTTCTATTTTCTGGGAACATTTATCGATTTTTGTTGTCGTGAGCCGGTTCTGTGCGGAAGGGTATGACGCAGATTACTCCGGAGACGGTTAACTCATTAAAAACAATTATTTCGACTGTTTTATCCATAATTTACGTAAACGGTCGCGACACGAGGTCTTCCCAGGGAGGTCACCCATCCTAGCTCTGCCATCGCGCCAGAACGCTTAACTTCATGGTTATGATTGGGCGAGAGCAGTGCCGCGTGTTGTCCATCGCCGCCCGCTCCACACGTACTCGAGGGATATAAGAATAAACATCCCACTCAATGTCGGGTGCGATCATACCAGCACTAATGCACCGGATCCCATCAGAACTACGAAGTTAAGCGTGCTTGGGCGAGAGCAGTACTAGGATGGGTGACCCCCTGGGAAGTCCTCGTGTTGCACCCTTTTCGTGTTTTTCTATTTTTGATTACTTGTTGATAGACGATTTTCGGCTCAAATCATCTGAATCTCGATCGGGACCAGATAAGACATGTGAAATGAAAGTAGCTCGGGCACTGCCGGATTTGGACAAAATTGTAGGCTAATTTGATTGTAAACGGGCAAACGGACGAGACTCATTACTACGCAATGAGCTGACGAGATTTTAGCCGAATTCCTTCTCTAAGACCCTCTAATTTGCGATTTAACGCTTCTGTTAAGCTTTCGTTTCATCGATGAAATCCGCTTAGGAAGTTCGAAATTCGATTCCGGTTCCATTTTATCGTATCCCAGGCATAATAATAGCTTTACATTCGTTATTTCCTTCTTCTTATTTTTTTTCTATTTTCTGGGAACATTTATCGATTTTGTTGTCGTGAGCCGGTTCTGTGCGGAAGGGTATGACGCAGATTACTCCGGAGACGGTTAACTCATTAAAAACAATTATTTCGACTGTTTTATCCATAATTTACGTAAACGGTCGCGACACGAGGTCTTCCCAGGGAGGTCACCCATCCTAGCCTCTGCCATCGCGCCAGAACGCTTAACTTCATGGTTATGATTGGGCGAGAGCAGTGCCGCGTGTTGTCCATCGCCGCCCGCTCCACACGTACTCGAGGGATATAAGAATAAACATCCCACTCAATGTCGGGTGCGATCATACCAGCACTAATGCACCGGATCCCATCAGAACTCCGAAGTTAAGCGTGCTTGGGCGAGAGCAGTACTAGGATGGGTGACCCCCTGGGAAGTCCTCGTGTTGCACCCTTTTCGTGTTTTTCTATTTTTGATTACTTGTTGACTAGACGATTTTCGGCTCAAATCATCTGAATCTCGATCGGGACCAGATAAGACATGTGAAATGAAAGTAGCTCGGGCACTGCCGGATTTGGACAAAATTGTAGGCTAATTTGATTGTAAACGGGCAAACGGACGAGACTCATTACTACGCAATGAGCTGACGAGATTTTAGCCGAATTCCTTCTCTAAGACCCTCTAATTTGCGATTTAACGCTTCTGTTAAGCTTTCGTTTCATCGATGAAATCCGCTTAGGAAGTTCGAAATTCGATTCCGGTTCCATTTTATCGTATCCCAGGCATAATAATAGCTTTACATTCGTTATTTCCTTCTTCTTATTTTTTTTCTATTTTCTGGGAACATTTATCGATTTTGTTGTCGTGAGCCGGTTCTGTGCGGAAGGGTATGACGCAGATTACTCCGGAGACGGTTAACTCATTAAAAACAATTATTTCGACTGTTTTATCCATAATTTACGTAAACGGTCGCGACACGAGGTCTTCCCAGGGAGGTCACCCATCCTACCTCTGCCATCGCGCCAGAACGCTTAACTTCATGGTTATGATTGGGCGAGAGCAGTGCCGCGTGTTGTCCATCGCCGCCCGCTCCACACGTACTCGAGGGATATAAGAATAAACATCCCTCAATGTCGGGTGCGATCATACCAGCACTAATGCACCGGATCCCATCAGAACTCCGAAGTTAAGCGTGCTTGGGCGAGAGCAGTACTAGGATGGGTGACCCCCTGGGAAGTCCTCGTGTTGCACCCTTTTCGTGTTTTTCTATTTTTGATTACTTGTTGACAGACGATTTTCGGCTCAAATCATCTGAATCTCGATCGGGACCAGATAAGACATGTGAAATGAAAGTAGCTCGGGCACTGCCGGATTTGGACAAAATTGTAGGCTAATTTGATTGTAAACGGGCAAACGGACGAGACTCATTACTACGCAATGAGCTGACGAGATTTTAGCCGAATTCCTTCTCTAAGACCCTCTAATTTGCGATTTAACGCTTCTGTTAAGCTTTCGTTTCCTCGAGAAATCCGCTTAGGAAGTTCGAAATTCGATTCCGGTTCCATTTTATCGTATCCCAGGCATAATAATAGCTTTACATTCGTTATTTCCTTCTTCTTATTTTTTTTCTATTTTCTGGGAACATTTATCGATTTTTGTTGTCGTGAGCCGGTTCTGTGCGGAAGGGTATGACGCAGATTACTCCGGAGACGGTTAACTCATTAAAAACAATTATTTCGACTGTTTTATCCATAATTTACGTAAACGGTCGCGACACGAGGTCTTCCCAGGGAGGTCACCCATCCTAGCTCTGCCATCGCGCCAGAACGCTTAACTTCATGGTTATGATTGGGCGAGAGCAGTGCCGCGTGTTGTCCATCGCCGCCCGCTCCACACGTACTCGAGGGATATAAGAATAAACATCCCACTCAATGTCGGGTGCGATCATACCAGCACTAATGCACCGGATCCCATCAGAACTCCGAAGTTAAGCGTGCTTGGGCGAGAGCAGTACTAGGATGGGTGACCCCCTGGGAAGTCCTCGTGTTGCACCCTTTTCGTGTTTTTCTATTTTTGATTACTTGTTGACAGACGATTTTCGGCTCAAATCATCTGAATCTCGATCGGGACCAGATAAGACATGTGAAATGAAAGTAGCTCGGGCACTGCCGGATTTGGACAAAATTGTAGGCTAATTTGATTGTAAACGGGCAAACGGACGAGACTCATTACTACGCAATGAGCTGACGAGATTTTAGCCGAATTCCTTCTCTAAGACCCTCTAATTTGCGATTTAACGCTTCTGTTAAGCTTTCGTTTCCTCGAGAAATCCGCTTAGGAAGTTCGAAATTCGATTCCGGTTCCATTTTATCGTATCCCAGGCATAATAATAGCTTTACATTCGTTATTTCCTTCTTCTTATTTTTTTTCTATTTTCTGGGAACATTTATCGATTTTTGTTGTCGTGAGCCGGTTCTGTGCGGAAGGGTATGACGCAGATTACTCCGGAGACGGTTAACTCATTAAAAACAATTATTTCGACTGTTTTATCCATAATTTACGTAAACGGTCGCGACACGAGGTCTTCCCAGGGAGGTCACCCATCCTAGCTCTGCCATCGCGCCAGAACGCTTAACTTCATGGTTATGATTGGGCGAGAGCAGTGCCGCGTGTTGTCCATCGCCGCCCGCTCCACACGTACTCGAGGGATATAAGAATAAACATCCCACTCAATGTCGGGTGCGATCATACCAGCACTAATGCACCGGATCCCATCAGAACTCCGAAGTTAAGCGTGCTTGGGCGAGAGCAGTACTAGGATGGGTGACCCCCTGGGAAGTCCTCGTGTTGCACCCTTTTCGTGTTTTTCTATTTTTGATTACTTGTTGACAGACGATTTTCGGCTCAAATCATCTGAATCTCGATCGGGACCAGATAAGACATGTGAAATGAAAGTAGCTCGGGCACTGCCGGATTTGGACAAAATTGTAGGCTAATTTGATTGTAAACGGGCAAACGGACGAGACTCATTACTACGCAATGAGCTGACGAGATTTTAGCCGAATTCCTTCTCTAAGACCCTCTAATTTGCGATTTAACGCTTCTGTTAAGCTTTCGTTTCCTCGAGAAATCCGCTTAGGAAGTTCGAAATTCGATTCCGGTTCCATTTTATCGTATCCCAGGCATAATAATAGCTTTACATTCGTTATTTCCTTCTTCTTATTTTTTTTCTATTTTCTGGGAACATTTATCGATTTTTGTTGTCGTGAGCCGGTTCTGTGCGGAAGGGTATGACGCAGATTACTCCGGAGACGGTTAACTCATTAAAAACAATTATTTCGACTGTTTTATCCATAATTTACGTAAACGGTCGCGACACGAGGTCTTCCCAGGGAGGTCACCCATCCTAGCTCTGCCATCGCGCCAGAACGCTTAACTTCATGGTTATGATTGGGCGAGAGCAGTGCCGCGTGTTGTCCATCGCCGCCCGCTCCACACGTACTCGAGGGATATAAGAATAAACATCCCACTCAATGTCGGGTGCGATCATACCAGCACTAATGCACCGGATCCCATCAGAACTACGAAGTTAAGCGTGCTTGGGCGAGAGCAGTACTAGGATGGGTGACCCCCTGGGAAGTCCTCGTGTTGCACCCTTTTCGTGTTTTTCTATTTTTGATTACTTGTTGATAGACGATTTTCGGCTCAAATCATCTGAATCTCGATCGGGACCAGATAAGACATGTGAAATGAAAGTAGCTCGGGCACTGCCGGATTTGGACAAAATTGTAGGCTAATTTGATTGTAAACGGGCAAACGGACGAGACTCATTACTACGCAATGAGCTGACGAGATTTTAGCCGAATTCCTTCTCTAAGACCCTCTAATTTGCGATTTAACGCTTCTGTTAAGCTTTCGTTTCCTCGAGAAATCCGCTTAGGAAGTTCGAAATTCGATTCCGGTTCCATTTTATCGTATCCCAGGCATAATAATAGCTTTACATTCGTTATTTCCTTCTTCTTATTTTTTTTCTATTTTCTGGGAACATTTATCGATTTTGTTGTCGTGAGCCGGTTCTGTGCGGAAGGGTATGACGCAGATTACTCCGGAGACGGTTAACTCATTAAAAACAATTATTTCGACTGTTTTATCCATAATTTACGTAAACGGTCGCGACACGAGGTCTTCCCAGGGAGGTCACCCATCCTAGCTCTGCCATCGCGCCAGAACGCTTAACTTCATGGTTATGATTGGGCGAGAGCAGTGCCGCGTGTTGTCCATCGCCGCCCGCTCCACACGTACTCGAGGGATATAAGAATAAACATCCCACTCAATGTCGGGTGCGATCATACCAGCACTAATGCACCGGATCCCATCAGAACTCCGAAGTTAAGCGTGCTTGGGCGAGAGCAGTACTAGGATGGGTGACCCCCTGGGAAGTCCTCGTGTTGCACCCTTTTCGTGTTTTTCTATTTTTGATTACTTGTTGACAGACGATTTTCGGCTCAAATCATCTGAATCTCGATCGGGACCAGATAAGACATGTGAAATGAAAGTAGCTCGGGCACTGCCGGATTTGGACAAAATTGTAGGCTAATTTGATTGTAAACGGGCAAACGGACGAGACTCATTACTACGCAATGAGCTGACGAGATTTTAGCCGAATTCCTTCTCTAAGACCCTCTAATTTGCGATTTACCGCTTCTGTTAAGCTTTCGTTTCCTCGAGAAATCCGCTTAGGAAGTTCGAAATTCGATTCCGGTTCCATTTTATCGTATCCCAGGCATAATAATAGCTTTACATTCGTTATTTCCTTCTTCTTATTTTTTTTCTATTTTCTGGGAACATTTATCGATTTTTGTTGTCGTGAGCCGGTTCTGTGCGGAAGGGTATGACGCAGATTACTCCGGAGACGGTTAACTCATTAAAAACAATTATTTCGACTGTTTTATCCATAATTTACGTAAACGGTCGCGACACGAGGTCTTCCCAGGGAGGTCACCCATCCTACCTCTGCCATCGCGCCAGAACGCTTAACTTCATGGTTATGATTGGGCGAGAGCAGTGCCGCGTGTTGTCCATCGCCGCCCGCTCCACACGTACTCGAGGGATATAAGAATAAACATCCCACTCAATGTCGGGTGCGATCATACCAGCACTAATGCACCGGATCCCATCAGAACTCCGAAGTTAAGCGTGCTTGGGCGAGAGCAGTACTAGGATGGGTGACCCCCTGGGAAGTCCTCGTGTTGCACCCTTTTCGTGTTTTTCTATTTTTGATTACTTGTTGACAGACGATTTTCGGCTCAAATCATCTGAATCTCGATCGGGACCAGATAAGACATGTGAAATGAAAGTAGCTCGGGCACTGCCGGATTTGGACAAAATTGTAGGCTAATTTGATTGTAAACGGGCAAACGGACGAGACTCATTACTACGCAATGAGCTGACGAGATTTTAGCCGAATTCCTTCTCTAAGACCCTCTAATTTGCGATTTAACGCTTCTGTTAAGCTTTCGTTTCCTCGAGAAATCCGCTTAGGAAGTTCGAAATTCGATTCCGGTTCCATTTTATCGTATCCCAGGCATAATAATAGCTTTACATTCGTTATTTCCTTCTTCTTATTTTTTTTCTATTTTCTGGGAACATTTATCGATTTTGTTGTCGTGAGCCGGTTCTGTGCGGAAGGGTATGACGCAGATTACTCCGGAGACGGTTAACTCATTAAAAACAATTATTTCGACTGTTTTATCCATAATTTACGTAAACGGTCGCGACACGAGGTCTTCCCAGGGAGGTCACCCATCCTACCTCTGCCATCGCGCCAGAACGCTTAACTTCATGGTTATGATTGGGCGAGAGCAGTGCCGCGTGTTGTCCATCGCCGCCCGCTCCACACGTACTCGAGGGATATAAGAATAAACATCCCACTCAATGTCGGGTGCGATCATACCAGCACTAATGCACCGGATCCCATCAGAACTCCGAAGTTAAGCGTGCTTGGGCGAGAGCAGTACTAGGATGGGTGACCCCCTGGGAAGTCCTCGTGTTGCACCCTTTTCGTGTTTTTCTATTTTGATTACTTGTTGACAGACGATTTTCGGCTCAAATCATCTGAATCTCGATCGGGACCAGATAAGACATGTGAAATGAAAGTAGCTCGGGCACTGCCGGATTTGGACAAAATTGTAGGCTAATTTGATTGTAAACGGGCAAACGGACGAGACTCATTACTACGCAATGAGCTGACGAGATTTTAGCCGAATTCCTTCTCTAAGACCCTCTAATTTGCGATTTACCGCTTCTGTTAAGCTTTCGTTTCCTCGAGAAATCCGCTTAGGAAGTTCGAAATTCGATTCCGGTTCCATTTTATCGTATCCCAGGCATAATAATAGCTTTACATTCGTTATTTCCTTCTTCTTATTTTTTTTCTATTTTCTGGGAACATTTATCGATTTTGTTGTCGTGAGCCGGTTCTGTGCGGAAGGGTATGACGCAGATTACTCCGGAGACGGTTAACTCATTAAAAACAATTATTTCGACTGTTTTATCCATAATTTACGTAAACGGTCGCGACACGAGGTCTTCCCAGGGAGGTCACCCATCCTAGCTCTGCCATCGCGCCAGAACGCTTAACTTCATGGTTATGATTGGGCGAGAGCAGTGCCGCGTGTTGTCCATCGCCGCCCGCTCCACACGTACTCGAGGGATATAAGAATAAACATCCCACTCAATGTCGGGTGCGATCATACCAGCACTAATGCACCGGATCCCATCAGAACTCCGAAGTTAAGCGTGCTTGGGCGAGAGCAGTACTAGGATGGGTGACCCCCTGGGAAGTCCTCGTGTTGCACCCTTTTCGTGTTTTTCTATTTTTGATTACTTGTTGACAGACGATTTTCGGCTCAAATCATCTGAATCTCGATCGGGACCAGATAAGACATGTGAAATGAAAGTAGCTCGGGCACTGCCGGATTTGGACAAAATTGTAGGCTAATTTGATTGTAAACGGGCAAACGGACGAGACTCATTACTACGCAATGAGCTGACGAGATTTTAGCCGAATTCCTTCTCTAAGACCCTCTAATTTGCGATTTAACGCTTCTGTTAAGCTTTCGTTTCCTCGAGAAATCCGCTTAGGAAGTTCGAAATTCGATTCCGGTTCCATTTTATCGTATCCCAGGCATAATAATAGCTTTACATTCGTTATTTCCTTCTTCTTATTTTTTTTCTATTTTCTGGGAACATTTATCGATTTTTGTTGTCGTGAGCCGGTTCTGTGCGGAAGGGTATGACGCAGATTACTCCGGAGACGGTTAACTCATTAAAAACAATTATTTCGACTGTTTTATCCATAATTTACGTAAACGGTCGCGACACGAGGTCTTCCCAGGGAGGTCACCCATCCTACCTCTGCCATCGCGCCAGAACGCTTAACTTCATGGTTATGATTGGGCGAGAGCAGTGCCGCGTGTTGTCCATCGCCGCCCGCTCCACACGTACTCGAGGGATATAAGAATAAACATCCCACTCAATGTCGGGTGCGATCATACCAGCACTAATGCACCGGATCCCATCAGAACTCCGAAGTTAAGCGTGCTTGGGCGAGAGCAGTACTAGGATGGGTGACCCCCTGGGAAGTCCTCGTGTTGCACCCTTTTCGTGTTTTTCTATTTTTGATTACTTGTTGACAGACGATTTTCGGCTCAAATCATCTGAATCTCGATCGGGACCAGATAAGACATGTGAAATGAAAGTAGCTCGGGCACTGCCGGATTTGGACAAAATTGTAGGCTAATTTGATTGTAAACGGGCAAACGGACGAGACTCATTACTACGCAATGAGCTGACGAGATTTTAGCCGAATTCCTTCTCTAAGACCCTCTAATTTGCGATTTACCGCTTCTGTTAAGCTTTCGTTTCCTCGAGAAATCCGCTTAGGAAGTTCGAAATTCGATTCCGGTTCCATTTTATCGTATCCCAGGCATAATAATAGCTTTACATTCGTTATTTCCTTCTTCTTATTTTTTTTCTATTTTCTGGGAACATTTATCGATTTTGTTGTCGTGAGCCGGTTCTGTGCGGAAGGGTATGACGCAGATTACTCCGGAGACGGTTAACTCATTAAAAACAATTATTTCGACTGTTTTATCCATAATTTACGTAAACGTCGCGACACGAGGTCTTCCCAGGGAGGTCACCCATCCTACCTCTGCCATCGCGCCAGAACGCTTAACTTCATGGTTATGATTGGGCGAGAGCAGTGCCGCGTGTTGTCCATCGCCGCCCGCTCCACACGTACTCGAGGGATATAAGAATAAACATCCCACTCAATGTCGGGTGCGATCATACCAGCACTAATGCACCGGATCCCATCAGAACTCCGAAGTTAAGCGTGCTTGGGCGAGAGCAGTACTAGGATGGGTGACCCCCTGGGAAGTCCTCGTGTTGCACCCTTTTCGTGTTTTTCTATTTTTGATTACTTGTTGACAGACGATTTTCGGCTCAAATCATCTGAATCTCGATCGGGACCAGATAAGACATGTGAAATGAAAGTAGCTCGGGCACTGCCGGATTTGGACAAAATTGTAGGCTAATTTGATTGTAAACGGGCAAACGGACGAGACTCATTACTACGCAATGAGCTGACGAGATTTTAGCCGAATTCCTTCTCTAAGACCCTCTAATTTGCGATTTACCGCTTCTGTTAAGCTTTCGTTTCCTCGAGAAATCCGCTTAGGAAGTTCGAAATTCGATTCCGGTTCCATTTTATCGTATCCCAGGCATAATAATAGCTTTACATTCGTTATTTCCTTCTTCTTATTTTTTTTTCTATTTTCTGGGAACATTTATCGATTTTTGTTGTCGTGAGCCGGTTCTGTGCGGAAGGGTATGACGCAGATTACTCCGGAGACGGTTAACTCATTAAAAACAATTATTTCGACTGTTTTATCCATAATTTACGTAAACGGTCGCGACACGAGGTCTTCCCAGGGAGGTCACCCATCCTACCTCTGCCATCGCGCCAGAACGCTTAACTTCATGGTTATGATTGGGCGAGAGCAGTGCCGCGTGTTGTCCATCGCCGCCCGCTCCACACGTACTCGAGGGATATAAGAATAAACATCCCACTCAATGTCGGGTGCGATCATACCAGCACTAATGCACCGGATCCCATCAGAACTCCGAAGTTAAGCGTGCTTGGGCGAGAGCAGTACTAGGATGGGTGACCCCCTGGGAAGTCCTCGTGTTGCACCCTTTTCGTGTTTTTCTATTTTTGATTACTTGTTGACAGACGATTTTCGGCTCAAATCATCTGAATCTCGATCGGGACCAGATAAGACATGTGAAATGAAAGTAGCTCGGGCACTGCCGGATTTGGACAAAATTGTAGGCTAATTTGATTGTAAACGGGCAAACGGACGAGACTCATTACTACGCAATGAGCTGACGAGATTTTAGCCGAATTCCTTCTCTAAGACCCTCTAATTTGCGATTTACCGCTTCTGTTAAGCTTTCGTTTCCTCGAGAAATCCGCTTAGGAAGTTCGAAATTCGATTCCGGTTCCATTTTATCGTATCCCAGGCATAATAATAGCTTTACATTCGTTATTTCCTTCTTCTTATTTTTTTTCTATTTTCTGGGAACATTTATCGATTTTTGTTGTCGTGAGCCGGTTCTGTGCGGAAGGGTATGACGCAGATTACTCCGGAGACGGTTAACTCATTAAAAACAATTATTTCGACTGTTTTATCCATAATTTACGTAAACGGTCGCGACACGAGGTCTTCCCAGGGAGGTCACCCATCCTAGCTCTGCCATCGCGCCAGAACGCTTAACTTCATGGTTATGATTGGGCGAGAGCAGTGCCGCGTGTTGTCCATCGCCGCCCGCTCCACACGTACTCGAGGGATATAAGAATAAACATCCCACTCAATGTCGGGTGCGATCATACCAGCACTAATGCACCGGATCCCATCAGAACTCCGAAGTTAAGCGTGCTTGGGCGAGAGCAGTACTAGGATGGGTGACCCCCTGGGAAGTCCTCGTGTTGCACCCTTTTCGTGTTTTTCTATTTTGATTACTTGTTGACAGACGATTTTCGGCTCAAATCATCTGAATCTCGATCGGGACCAGATAAGACATGTGAAATGAAAGTAGCTCGGGCACTGCCGGATTTGGACAAAATTGTAGGCTAATTTGATTGTAAACGGGCAAACGGACGAGACTCATTACTACGCAATGAGCTGACGAGATTTTAGCCGAATTCCTTCTCTAAGACCCTCTAATTTGCGATTTACCGCTTCTGTTAAGCTTTCGTTTCCTCGAGAAATCCGCTTAGGAAGTTCGAAATTCGATTCCGGTTCCATTTTATCGTATCCCAGGCATAATAATAGCTTTACATTCGTTATTTCCTTCTTCTTATTTTTTTTCTATTTTCTGGGAACATTTATCGATTTTTGTTGTCGTGAGCCGGTTCTGTGCGGAAGGGTATGACGCAGATTACTCCGGAGACGGTTAACTCATTAAAAACAATTATTTCGACTGTTTTATCCATAATTTACGTAAACGGTCGCGACACGAGGTCTTCCCAGGGAGGTCACCCATCCTAGCTCTGCCATCGCGCCAGAACGCTTAACTTCATGGTTATGATTGGGCGAGAGCAGTGCCGCGTGTTGTCCATCGCCGCCCGCTCCACACGTACTCGAGGGATATAAGAATAAACATCCCACTCAATGTCGGGTGCGATCATACCAGCACTAATGCACCGGATCCCATCAGAACTCCGAAGTTAAGCGTGCTTGGGCGAGAGCAGTACTAGGATGGGTGACCCCCTGGGAAGTCCTCGTGTTGCACCCTTTTCGTGTTTTTCTATTTTTGATTACTTGTTGACAGACGATTTTCGGCTCAAATCATCTGAATCTCGATCGGGACCAGATAAGACATGTGAAATGAAAGTAGCTCGGGCACTGCCGGATTTGGACAAAATTGTAGGCTAATTTGATTGTAAACGGGCAAACGGACGAGACTCATTACTACGCAATGAGCTGACGAGATTTTAGCCGAATTCCTTCTCTAAGACCCTCTAATTTGCGATTTACCGCTTCTGTTAAGCTTTCGTTTCCTCGAGAAATCCGCTTAGGAAGTTCGAAATTCGATTCCGGTTCCATTTTATCGTATCCCAGGCATAATAATAGCTTTACATTCGTTATTTCCTTCTTCTTATTTTTTTTCTATTTTCTGGGAACATTTATCGATTTTTGTTGTCGTGAGCCGGTTCTGTGCGGAAGGGTATGACGCAGATTACTCCGGAGACGGTTAACTCATTAAAAACAATTATTTCGACTGTTTTATCCATAATTTACGTAAACGGTCGCGACACGAGGTCTTCCCAGGGAGGTCACCCATCCTAGCTCTGCCATCGCGCCAGAACGCTTAACTTCATGGTTATGATTGGGCGAGAGCAGTGCCGCGTGTTGTCCATCGCCGCCCGCTCCACACGTACTCGAGGGATATAAGAATAAACATCCCACTCAATGTCGGGTGCGATCATACCAGCACTAATGCACCGGATCCCATCAGAACTCCGAAGTTAAGCGTGCTTGGGCGAGAGCAGTACTAGGATGGGTGACCCCCTGGGAAGTCCTCGTGTTGCACCCTTTTCGTGTTTTTCTATTTCTGATTACTTGTTGACAGACGAGTTTCGGCTCAAATCATCTGAATCTCGATCGGGACCAGATAAGACATGTGAAATGAAAGTAGCTCGGGCACTGCCGGATTTGGACAAAATTGTAGGCTAATTTGATTGTAAACGGGCAAACGGACGAGACTCATTACTACGCAATGAGCTGACGAGATTTTAGCCGAATTCCTTCTCTAAGACCCTCTAATTTGCGATTTACCGCTTCTGTTAAGCTTTCGTTTCCTCGAGAAATCCGCTTAGGAAGTTCGAAATTCGATTCCGGTTCCATTTTATCGTATCCCAAGCATAATAATAGCTTTACATTCGTTATTTCCTTCTTCTTATTTTTTTTCTATTTTCTGGGAACATTTATCGATTTTTGTTGTCGTGAGCCGGTTCTGTGCGGAAGGGTATGACGCAGATTACTCCGGAGACGGTTAACTCATTAAAAACAATTATTTCGACTGTTTTATCCATAATTTACGTAAACGGTCGCGACACGAGGTCTTCCCAGGGAGGTCACCCATCCTAGCTCTGCCATCGCGCCAGAACGCTTAACTTCATGGTTATGATTGGGCGAGAGCAGTGCCGCGTGTTGTCCATCGCCGCCCGCTCCACACGTACTCGAGGGATATAAGAATAAACATCCCACTCAATGTCGGGTGCGATCATACCAGCACTAATGCACCGGATCCCATCAGAACTCCGAAGTTAAGCGTGCTTGGGCGAGAGCAGTACTAGGATGGGTGACCCCCTGGGAAGTCCTCGTGTTGCACCCTTTTTCGTGTTTTTCTATTTTGATTACTTGTTGACAGACGATTTTCGGCTCAAATCATCTGAATCTCGATCGGGACCAGATAAGACATGTGAAATGAAAGTAGCTCGGGCACTGCCGGATTTGGACAAAATTGTAGGCTAATTTGATTGTAAACGGGCAAACGGACGAGACTCATTACTACGCAATGAGCTGACGAGATTTTAGCCGAATTCCTTCTCTAAGACCCTCTAATTTGCGATTTACCGCTTCTGTTAAGCTTTCGTTTCCTCGAGAAATCCGCTTAGGAAGTTCGAAATTCGATTCTGGTTCCATTTTATCGTATCCCAGGCATAATAATAGCTTTACATTCGTTATTTCCTTCTTCTTATTTTTTTTCTATTTTCTGGGAACATTTATCGATTTTTGTTGTCGTGAGCCGGTTCTGTGCGGAAGGGTATGACGCAGATTACTCCGGAGACGGTTAACTCATTAAAAACAATTATTTCGACTGTTTTATCCATAATTTACGTAAACGGTCGCGACACGAGGTCTTCCCAGGGAGGTCACCCATCCTAGCTCTGCCATCGCGCCAGAACGCTTAACTTCATGGTTATGATTGGGCGAGAGCAGTGCCGCGTGTTGTCCATCGCCGCCCGCTCCACACGTACTCGAGGGATATAAGAATAAACATCCCACTCAATGTCGGGTGCGATCATACCAGCACTAATGCACCGGATCCCATCAGAACTCCGAAGTTAAGCGTGCTTGGGCGAGAGCAGTACTAGGATGGGTGACCCCCTGGGAAGTCCTCGTGTTGCACCCTTTTCGTGTTTTTCTATTTTGATTACTTGTTGACAGACGAGTTTCGGCTCAAATCATCTGAATCTCGATCGGGACCAGATAAGACATGTGAAATGAAAGTAGCTCGGGCACTGCCGGATTTGGACAAAATTGTAGGCTAATTTGATTGTAAACGGGCAAACGGACGAGACTCATTACTACGCAATGAGCTGACGAGATTTTAGCCGAATTCCTTCTCTAAGACCCTCTAATTTGCGATTTACCGCTTCTGTTAAGCTTTCGTTTCCTCGAGAAATCCGCTTAGGAAGTTCGAAATTCGATTCCGGTTCCATTTTATCGTATCCGAGGCATAATAATAGCTTTACATTCGTTATTTCCTTCTTCTTATTTTTTTTCTATTTTCTGGGAACATTTATCGATTTTTGTTGTCGTGAGCCGGTTCTGTGCGGAAGGGTATGACGCAGATTACTCCGGAGACGGTTAACTCATTAAAAACAATTATTTCGACTGTTTTATCCATAATTTACGTAAACGGTCGCGACACGAGGTCTTCCCAGGGAGGTCACCCATCCTAGCTATGCCATCGCGCCAGAACGCTTAACTTCATGGTTATGATTGGGCGAGAGCAGTGCCGCGTGTTGTCCATCGCCGCCCGCTCCACACGTACTCGAGGGATATAAGAATAAACATCCCACTCAATGTCTGGTGCGATCATACCAGCACTAATGCACCGGATCCCATCAGAACTCCGAAGTTAAGCGTGCTTGGGCGAGAGCAGTACTAGGATGGGTGACCCCCTGGGAAGTCCTCGTGTTGCACCCCTTTTCGTGTTTTTCTATTTCTGATTACTTGTTGACAGACGAGTTTCGGCTCAAATCATCTGAATCTCGATCGGGACCAGATAAGACATGTGAAATGAAAGTAGCTCGGGCACTGCCGGATTTGGACAAAATTCTAGGCTAATTTGATTGTAAACGGGCAAACGGACGAGACTCATTACTACGCAATGAGCTGACGAGATTTTAGCCGAATTCCTTCTCTAAGACCCTCTAATTTGCGATTTACCGCTTCTGTTAAGCTTTCGTTTCCTCGAGAAATCCGCTTAGGAAGTTCGAAATTCGATTCTGGTTCCATTTTATCGTATCCCAAGCATAATAATAGCTTTACATTCGTTATTTCCTTCTTCTTATTTTTTTTTCTATTTTCTGGGAACATTTATCGATTTTTGTTGTCGTGAGCCGGTTCTGTGCGGAAGGGTATGACGCAGATTACTACCGGAGACGGTTAACTCATTAAAAACAATTATTTCGACTGTTTTATCCATAATTTACGTAAACGGTCGCGACACGAGGTCTTCCCAGGGAGGTCACCCATCCTACCTCTGCCATCGCGCCAGAACGCTTAACTTCATGGTTATGATTGGGCGAGAGCAGTGCCGCGTGTTGTCCATCGCCGCCCGCTCCACACGTACTCGAGGGATATAAGAATAAACATCCCACTCAATGTCGGGTGCGATCATACCAGCACTAATGCACCGGATCCCATCAGAACTCCGAAGTTAAGCGTGCTTGGGCGAGAGCAGTACTAGGATGGGTGACCCCCTGGGAAGTCCTCGTGTTGCACCCCTTTTCGTGTTTTTCTATTTATGATTACTTGTTGACAGACGATTTTCGGCTCAAATAATCTGAATCTCGATCGGGACCAGATAAGACATGTGAAATGAAAGTAGCTCGGGCACTGCCGGATTTGGACAAAATTCTAGGCTAATTTGATTGTAAACGGGCAAACGGACGAGACTCATTACTACGCAATGAGCTGACGAGATTTTAGCCGAATTCCTTCTCTAAGACCCTCTAATTTGCGATTTACCGCTTCTGTTAAGCTTTCGTTTCCTCGAGAAATCCGCTTAGGAAGTTCGAAATTCGATTCTGGTTCCATTTTATCGTATCCCAAGCATAATAATAGCTTTACATTCGTTATTTCCTTCTTCTTATTTTTTTTCTATTTTCTGGGAACATTTATCGATTTTTGTTGTCGTGAGCCGGTTCTGTGCGGAAGGGTATGACGCAGATTACTCCGGAGACGGTTAACTCATTAAAAACAATTATTTCGACTGTTTTATCCATAATTTACGTAAACGGTCGCGACACGAGGTCTTCCCAGGGAGGTCACCCATCCTACCTCTGCCATCGCGCCAGAACGCTTAACTTCATGGTTATGATTGGGCGAGAGCAGTGCCGCGTGTTGTCCATCGCCGCCCGCTCCACACGTACTCGAGGGATATAAGAATAAACATCCCACTCAATGTCGGGTGCGATCATACCAGCACTAATGCACCGGATCCCATCAGAACTCCGAAGTTAAGCGTGCTTGGGCGAGAGCAGTACTAGGATGGGTGACCCCCTGGGAAGTCCTCGTGTTGCACCCCTTTTCGTGTTTTTCTATTTTGATTACTTGTTGACAGACGATTTTCGGCTCAAATCATCTGAATCTCGATCGGGACCAGATAAGACATGTGAAATGAAAGTAGCTCGGGCACTGCCGGATTTGGACAAAATTGTAGGCTAATTTGATTGTAAACGGGCAAACGGACGAGACTCATTACTACGCAATGAGCTGACGAGATTTTAGCCGAATTCCTTCTCTAAGACCCTCTAATTTGCGATTTACCGCTTCTGTTAAGCTTTCGTTTCCTCGAGAAATCCGCTTAGGAAGTTCGAAATTCGATTCCGGTTCCATTTTATCGTATCCCAGGCATAATAATAGCTTTACATTCGTTATTTCCTTCTTCTTATTTTTTTTCTATTTTCTGGGAACATTTATCGATTTTTGTTGTCGTGAGCCGGTTCTGTGCGGAAGGGTATGACGCAGATTACTCCGGAGACGGTTAACTCATTAAAAACAATTATTTCGACTGTTTTATCCATAATTTACGTAAACGGTCGCGACACGAGGTCTTCCCAGGGAGGTCACCCATCCTAGCTCTGCCATCGCGCCAGAACGCTTAACTTCATGGTTATGATTGGGCGAGAGCAGTGCCGCGTGTTGTCCATCGCCGCCCGCTCCACACGTACTCGAGGGATATAAGAATAAACATCCCACTCAATGTCGGGTGCGATCATACCAGCACTAATGCACCGGATCCCATCAGAACTCCGAAGTTAAGCGTGCTTGGGCGAGAGCAGTACTAGGATGGGTGACCCCCTGGGAAGTCCTCGTGTTGCACCCTTTTTCGTGTTTTTCTATTTTGATTACTTGTTGACAGACGATTTTCGGCTCAAATCATCTGAATCTCGATCGGGACCAGATAAGACATGTGAAATGAAAGTAGCTCGGGCACTGCCGGATTTGGACAAAATTGTAGGCTAATTTGATTGTAAACGGGCAAACGGACGAGACTCATTACTACGCAATGAGCTGACGAGATTTTAGCCGAATTCCTTCTCTAAGACCCTCTAATTTGCGATTTACCGCTTCTGTTAAGCTTTCGTTTCCTCGAGAAATCCGCTTAGGAAGTTCGAAATTCGATTCTGGTTCCATTTTATCGTATCCTAAGAATAATAATAGCTTTACATTCGTTATTTCCTTCTTCTTATTTTTTTTATATTTTCTGCCAACATTTATCGATTTTTGTTGTCGTGAGCCGGTTCTGTGCGGAAGGGTATGACGCAGATTACTCCGGAGACGGTTAACTCATTAAAAACAATTATTTCGACTGTTTTATCTATAATTTACGTAAACGGTCGCGACACGAGGTCTTCCCAGGGAGGTCACCCATCCTAGCTCTACCATCGCGCCAGAACGCTTAACTTCATGGTTATGATTGGACGAGAGCAGTGCCGCGTGTTGTCCATCGCCGCCCGCTCCACACGTACTCGAGGGATATAAGAATAAACATCCCACTCAATGTCGGGTGCGATCATACCAGCACTAATGCACCGGATCCCATCAGAACTTCGAAGTTAAGCGTGCTTGGGCGAGAGCAGTACTAGGATGGGTGACCCCCTGGGAAGTCCTCGTGTTGCACCCTTTTTCGTGTTTTTCTATTTCTGATTACTTGTTGACAGACGAGTTTCGGCTCAAATCATCTGAATCTCGATCGGGACCAGATAAGACATGTGAAATGAAAGTAGCTCGGGCACTGCCGGATTTGGACAAAATTGTAGGCTAATTTGATTGTAAACGGGCAAACGGACGAGACTCATTACTACGCAATGAGCTGACGAGATTTTAGCCGAATTCCTTCTCTAAGACCCTCTAATTTGCGATTTACCGCTTCTGTTAAGCTTTCGTTTCCTCGAGAAATCCGCTTAGGAAGTTCGAAATTCGATTCTGGTTCCATTTTATCGTATCCCAAGAATAATAATAGCTTTACATTCGTTATTTCCTTCTTCTTATTTTTTTTTCTATTTTCTGGGAACATTTATCGATTTTTGTTGTCGTGAGCCGGTTCTGTGCGGAAGGGTATGACGCAGATTACACCGGAGACGGTTAACTCATTAAAACTAATTATTTCGACTGTTTTATCCATAATTTACGTAAACGGTCGCGACACGAGGTCTTCCCAGGGAGGTCACCCATCCTACCTCTGCCATCGCGCCAGAACGCTTAACTTCATGGTTATGATTGGGCGAGAGCAGTGCCGCGTGTTGTCCATCGCCGCCCGCTCCACACGTACTCGAGGGATATAAGAATAAACATCCCACTCAATGTCTGGTGCGATCATACCAGCACTAATGCACCGGATCCCATCAGAACTCCGAAGTTAAGCGTGCTTGGGCGAGAGCAGTACTAGGATGGGTGACCCCCTGGGAAGTCCTCGTGTTGCACCCCTTTTCGTGTTTTTCTATTTCTGATTACTTGTTGACAGACGAGTTTCGGCTCAAATCATCTGAATCTCGATCGGGACCAGATAAGACATGTGAAATGAAAGTAGCTCGGGCACTGCCGGATTTGGACAAAATTGCTAGGCTAATTTGATTGTAAACGGGCAAACGGACGAGACTCATTACTACGCAATGAGCTGACGAGATTTTAGCCGAATTCCTTCTCTAAGACCCTCTAATTTGCGATTTACCGCTTCTGTTAAGCTTTCGTTTCCTCGAGAAATCCGCTTAGGAAGTTCGAAATTCGATTCCGGTTCCATTTTATCGTATCCGAAGCATAATAATAGCTTTACATTCGTTATTTCCTTCTTCTTATTTTTTTTCTATTTTCTGGGAACATTTATCGATTTTTGTTGTCGTGAGCCGGTTCTGTGCGGAAGGGTATGACGCAGATTACTCCGGAGACGGTTAACTCATTAAAAACAATTATTTCGACTGTTTTATCCATAATTTACGTAAACGGTCGCGATACGAGGTCTTCCCAGGGAGGTCACCCATCCTAGCTATGCCATCGCGCCTAGAACGCTTAACTTCATGGTTATGATTGGGCGAGAGCAGTGCCGCGTGTTGTCCATCGCCGCCCGCTCCACACGTACTCGAGGGATATAAGAATAAACATCCCACTCAATGTCTGGTGCGATCATACCAGCACTAATGCACCGGATCCCATCAGAACTCCGAAGTTAAGCGTGCTTGGGCGAGAGCAGTACTAGGATGGGTGACCCCCTGGGAAGTCCTCGTGTTGCACCCCTTTTCGTGTTTTTCTATTTCTGATTACTTGTTGACAGACGAGTTTCGGCTCAAATCATCTGAATCTCGATCGGGACCAGATAAGACATGTGAAATGAAAGTAGCTCGGGCACTGCCGGATTTGGACAAAATTCTAGGCTAATTTGATTGTAAACGGGCAAACGGACGAGACTCATTACTACGCAATGAGCTGACGAGATTTTAGCCGAATTCCTTCTCTAAGACCCTCTAATTTGCGATTTACCGCTTCTGTTAAGCTTTCGTTTCCTCGAGAAATCCGCTTAGGAAGTTCGAAATTCGATTCTGGTTCCATTTTATCGTATCCCAAGAATATAATAGCTTTACATTCGTTATTTCCTTCTTCTTATTTTTTTTTCTATTTTCTGGGAACATTTATCGATTTTTGTTGTCGTGAGCCGGTTCTGTGCGGAAGGGTATGATGCAGATTACACCGGAGACGGTTAACTCATTAAAAACAATTATTTCGACTGTTTTATCCATAATTTACGTAAACGGTCGCGACACGAGGTCTTCCCAGGGAGGTCACCCATCCTACCTCTGCCATCGCGCCAGAACGCTTAACTTCATGGTTATGATTGGGCGAGAGCAGTGCCGCGTGTTGTCCATCGCCGCCCGCTCCACACGTACTCGAGGGATATAAGAATAAACATCCCACTCAATGTCTGGTGCGATCATACCAGCACTAATGCACCGGATCCCATCAAACTCCGAAGTTAAGCGTGCTTGGGCGAGAGCAGTACTAGGATGGGTGACCCCCTGGGAAGTCCTCGTGTTGCACCCCTTTTCGTGTTTTTCTATTTATGATTACTTGTTGACAGACGAGTTTCGGCTCAAATAATCTGAATCTCGATCGGGACCAGATAAGACATGTGAAATGAAAGTAGCTCGGGCACTGCCGGATTTGGACAAAATTCTAGGCTAATTTGATTGTAAACGGGCAAACGGACGAGACTCATTACTACGCAATGAGCTGACGAGATTTTAGCCGAATTCCTTCTCTAAGACCCTCTAATTTGCGATTTACCGCTTCTGTTAAGCTTTCGTTTCCTCGAGAAATCCGCTTAGGAAGTTCGAAATTCGATTCTGGTTCCATTTTATCGTATCCCAAGAATTATAATAGCTTTACATTCGTTATTTCCTTCTTCTTATTTTTTTTTCTATTTTCTGGGAACATTTATCGATTTTTGTTGTCGTGAGCCGGTTCTGTGCGGAAGGGTATGACGCAGATTACTCCGGAGACGGTTAACTCATTAAAAACAATTATTTCGACTGTTTTATCCATAATTTACGTAAACGGTCGCGACACGAGGTCTTCCCAGGGAGGTCACCCATCCTACCTCTGCCATCGCGCCAGAACGCTTAACTTCATGGTTATGATTGGGCGAGAGCAGTGCCGCGTGTTGTCCATCGCCGCCCGCTCCACACGTACTCGAGGGATATAAGAATAAACATCCCACTCAATGTCGGGTGCGATCATACCAGCACTAATGCACCGGATCCCATCAGAACTCCGAAGTTAAGCGTGCTTGGGCGAGAGCAGTACTAGGATGGGTGACCCCCTGGGAAGTCCTCGTGTTGCACCCTTTTTCGTGTTTTTCTATTTTTGATTACTTGTTGACAGACGAGTTTCGGCTCAAATCATCTGAATCTCGATCGGGACCAGATAAGACATGTGAAATGAAAGTAGCTCGGGCACTGCCGGATTTGGACAAAATTGTAGGCTAATTTGATTGTAAACGGGCAAACGGACGAGACTCATTACTACGCAATGAGCTGACGAGATTTTAGCCGAATTCCTTTCTCTAAGACACTCTAATTTGCGATTTTCCGCTTCTGTTAAGCTTCTGTTTCCTCGAGAAATCCGTTTAGAAAGTTCGAAATTCGATTCCGGTTCCATTTTATCGTATCCCAGGCATAATAATAGCTTTACATTCCGTACTTTCCTTCTTCTTATTTTTTTTTCTATTTTCTGGGAACATTTATCGATTTTTGTTGTCGTGAGCCGGTTCTGTGCGGAAGGGTATGACGCAGATTACTCCGGAGACGATTAACTCATTAAAAACAATTATTTCGACTGTTTTATCCATAATTTACGTAAACGGTCGCGACACGAGGTCTTCCCAGGGAGGTCACCCATCCTAGCTCTGCCATCGCGCCAGAACGCTTAACTTCATGGTTATTATTGGGCGAGAGCAGTGCCGCCTGTTGTCCATCGCCGCCCGCTCCACACGTACTCGAGAGATATAAGAATAAACATCCCACTCAATGTCGGGTGCGATCATACCAGCACTAATGCACCGGATCCCTTCAGAACTCCGAAGTTATGCGTGCTTGGGCGAGAGCAGTACTAGGATGGGTGACCCCCTGGGAAGTCCTCGTGTTGCACCCTTTTTCGTGTTTTTCTATTTGTGATTACTTGTTGACAGACGATTTTCGGCTCAAATCATCTGAATCTCGATCGGGACCAGATAAGACAAGTGAAATGAAAGTAGCTCGGGCACTGCCGGATTCGGACAAAATTGTAGGCTAATTTGATTGTAAACGGGCAAACGGACGAGACTCATTACTACGCAATGAGCTGACGAGATTTTAGCCGAATTCCTTCTCTAAGACCCTCTAATTTGCGATTTACCGCTTCTGTTAAGCTTTCGTTTCCTCGAGAAATCCTCTTAGGAAGTTCGAAATTCGATTCTGGTTCCATTTTATCGTATCCTAAGAATAATAATAGCTTTACATTCGTTATTTCCTTCTTCTTATTTTTTTTTTATTTTCTGGCAACATTTATCGATTTTTGTTGTCGTGAGCCGGTTCTGTGCGGAAGGGTATGACGCAGATTACTCTGGAGACGGTCAACTCATTAAAAACAATTATTTCGACTGTTTTATCTATAATTTACGTAAACGGTCGCGACACGAGGTCTTCCCAGGGAGGTCACCCATCCTAGCTATGCCATCGCGCTAGAACGCTTAGCTTCATGGTTTTGATTGGGCGAGAGCAGTGCCGCGTGTTGTCCATCGCCGCCCGCTCCACACGTACTCGAGGGATATAAGAATAACATCCCACTCAATGTCGGGTGCGATCATACCTGCACTAATGCACCGGATCCCATCAGAACTCCGAAGTTAAGCGTGCTTGGGCGAGAGCAGTACTAGGATGGGTGACCCCCTGGAAGTCCTCGTGTTGCTCCCTTTTTCGTGTTTTTCTATTTCTGATTACTTGTTGACAGACGAGTTTCGGCTCAAATCATCTGAATCTCGATCGGGACCAGATAAGACATGTGAAATGAAAGTAGCTCGGGCACTGCCGGATTTGGACAAAATTCTAGGCTAATTTGATTGTAAACGGGCAAACGGACGAGACTCATTACTACGCAATGAGCTGACGAGATTTTAGCCGAATTCCTTCTCTAAGGACCCTCTAATTTGCGATTTACCGCTTCTGTTAAGCTTTCGTTTCCTCGAGAAATCCGCTTAGGAAGTTCGAAATTTGATTCTGGTTCCATTTTATCGTATCCCAAGAATAATAATAGCTTTACATTCGTTATTTCCTTCTTCTTATTTTTTTTTCTATTTTCTGGGAACATTTATCGATTTTTGTTGTCGTGAGCCGGTTCTGTGCGGAAGGGTATGACGCAGATTACACCGGAGACGGTTAACTCATTAAAATAATTATTTCGACTGTTTTATCCATAATTTACGTAAACGGTCGCGACACGAGGTCTTCCCAGGGAGGTCACCCATCCTACCTCTGCCATCGCGCCAGAACGCTTAACTTCATGGTTATGATTGGGCGAGAGCAGTGCCGCGTGTTGTCCATCGCCGCCCGCTCCACACGTACTCGAGGGATATAAGACTAAACATCCCAATCAATGTCTGGTGCGATCATACCAGCACTAATGCACCGGATCCCATCAAAACTCCGAAGTTAAGCGTGCTTGGGCGAGAGCAGTACTAGGATGGGTGACCCCCTGGGAAGTCCTCGTGTTGCACCCCTTTTCGTGTTTTTCTATTTCTGATTACTTGTTGACAGACGAGTTTCGGCTCAAATAATCTGAATCTCGATCGGGACCAGATAAGACATGTGAAATGAAAGTAGCTCGGGCACTGCCGGATTTGGACAAAATTCTAGGCTAATTTGATTGTAAACGGGCAAACGGACGAGACTCATTACTACGCAATGAGCTGACGAGATTTTAGCCGAATTCCTTCTCTAAGACCCTCTAATTTGCGATTTACCGCTTCTGTTAAGCTTTCGTTTCCTCGAGAAATCCGCTTAGGAAGTTCGAAATTCGATTCCGGTTCCATTTTATCGTATCCGAAGCATAATAATAGCTTTACATTCGTTATTTCCTTCTTCTTATTTTTTTTCTATTTTCTGGGAACATTTATCGATTTTTGTTGTTGTGAGCCGGTTCTGTGCGGAAGGGTATGACGCAGATTACTCCGGAGACGGTTAACTCATTAAAAATAATTATTTCGACTGTTTTATCCATAATTTACGTAAACGGTCGCGATACGAGGTCTTCCCAGGGAGGTCACCCATCCTAGCTATGCCATCGCGCTAGAACGCTTAACTTCATGGTTATGATTGGGCGAGAGCAGTGCCGCGTGTTGTCCATCGCCGCCCGCTCCACACGTACTCGAGGGATATAAGAATAAACATCCCACTCAATGTCTGGTGCGATCATACCAGCACTAATGCACCGGATCCCATCAGAACTCCGAAGTTAAGCGTGCTTGGGCGAGAGCAGTACTAGGATGGGTGACCCCCTGGGAAGTCCTCGTGTTGCACCCCTTTTCGTGTTTTTCTATTTCTGATTACTTGTTGACAGACGAGTTTCGGCTCAAATAATCTGAATCTCGATCGGGACCAGATAAGACATGTGAAATGAAAGTAGCTCGGGCACTGCCGGATTTGGACAAAATTCTAGGCTAATTTGATTGTAAACGGGCAAACGGACGAGACTCATTCCTACGCAATGAGCTGACGAGATTTTAGCCGAATTCCTTCTCTAAGACCCTCTAATTTGCGATTTACCGCTTCTTTTAAGCTTTCGTTTCCTCGAGAAATCCGCTTAGGAAGTTCGAAATTCGATTCTGGTTCCATTTTATCGTATCCCAAGAATTATAATAGCTTTACATTCGTTATTTCCTTCTTCTTATTTTTTTTTCTTTTTTCTGGGAACATTTATCGATTTTTTTTGTCGTGAGCCGGTTCTGTGCGGAAGGGTATGATGCAGATTACACCGAAGACGGTTAACTCATTAAAAACAATTATTTCGACTGTTTTATCCATAATTTACGTAAACGGTCGCGACACGAGGTCTTCCCAGGGAGGTCACCCATCCTACCTCTGCCATCGCGCCAGAACGCTTAACTTCATGGTTATGATTGGGCGAGAGCAGTGCCGCGTGTTGTCCATCGCCGCCCGCTCCACACGTACTCGAGGGATATAAGAATAAACATCCCACTCAATGTCGGGTGCGATCATACCAGCACTAATGCACCGGATCCCATCAGAACTCCGAAGTTAAGCGTGCTTGGGCGAGAGCAGTACTAGGATGGGTGACCCCCTGGGAAGTCCTCGTGTTGCACCCTTTTTCGTGTTTTTCTATTTCTGATTACTTGTTGACAGACGAGTTTCGGCTCAAATCATCTGAATCTCGATCGGGACCAGATAAGACATGTGAAATGAAAGTAGCTCGGGCACTGCCGGATTTGGACAAAATTCTAGGCTAATTTGATTGTAAACGGGCAAACGGACGAGACTCATTACTACGCAATGAGCTGACGAGATTTTAGCCGAATTCCTTCTCTAAGACCCTCTAATTTGCGATTTACCGCTTCTGTTAAGCTTTCGTTTCCTCGAGAAATCCGCTTAGGAAGTTCGAAATTCGATTCCGGTTCCATTTTATCGTATCCCAGGCATAATAATAGCTTTACATTCGTTATTTCCTTCTTCTTATTTTTTTTTCTATTTTCTGGGAACATTTATCGATTTTTGTTGTCGTGAGCCGGTTCTGTGCGGAAGGGTATGACGCAGATTACTCCGGAGACGATTAACTCATTAAAAACAATTATTTCGACTGTTTTATCCATAATTTACGTAAACGGTCGCGACACGAGGTCTTCCCAGGGAGGTCACCCATCCTAGCTCTGCCATCGCGCCAGAACGCTTAACTTCATGGTTATTATTGGGCGAGAGCAGTGCCGCCTGTTGTCCATCGCCGCCCGCTCCACACGTACTCGAGAGATATAAGAATAAACATCCCACTCAATGTCGGGTGCGATCATACCAGCACTAATGCACCGGATCCCTTCAGAACTCCGAAGTTATGCGTGCTTGGGCGAGAGCAGTACTAGGATGGGTGACCCCTTGGGAAGTCCTCGTGTTGCACCCTTTTTCGTGTTTTTCTATTTGTGATTACTTGTTGAAAGACGATTTTCGGCTCAAATCATCTGAATCTCGATCGGGACCAGACAAGACAAGTGAAATGAAAGTAGCTCGGGCACTGCCGGATTCGGACAAAATTGTAGGCTAATTTGATTGTAAACGGGCAAACGGACGAGACTCATTACTACGCAATGAGCTGACGAGATTTTAGCCGAATTCCTTCTCTAAGACCCTCTAATTTGCGATTTACCGCTTCTGTTAAGCTTTCGTTTCCTCGAGAAATCCGCTTAGGAAGTTCGAAATTCGATTCTGGTTTCATTTTATCGTATCCTAAGAATAATAATAGCTTTACATTCGTTATTTCCTTCTTCTTATTTTTTTTTCTATTTTCTGCCAACATTTATCGATTTTTGTTGTCGTGAGCCGGTTCTGTGCGGAAGGGTATGACGCAGATTACTCTGGAGACGGTCAACTCATTAAAAACAATTATTTCGACTGTTTTATCTATAATTTACGTAAACGGTCGCGACACGAGGTCTTCCCAGGGAGGTCACCCATCCTAGCTATGCCATCACGCTAGAACGCTTAACTTCATGGTTATGATTGGGCGAGAGCAGTGCCGCGTGTTGTCCATCGCCGCCCGCTCCACACGTACTCGAGGGATATAAGAATAACATCCCACTCAATGTCGGGTGCGATCATACCTGCACTAATGCACCGGATCCCATCAGAACTCCGAAGTTAAGCGTGCTTGGGCGAGAGCAGTACTAGGATGGGTGACCCCCTGGGAAGTCCTCGTGTTGCTCCCTTTTTCGTGTTTTTCTATTTCTGATTACTTGTTGACAGACGAGTTTCGGCTCAAATCATCTGAATCTCGATCGGGACCAGATAAGACATGTGAAATGAAAGTAGCTCGGGCACTGCCGGATTTGGACAAAATTCTAGGCTAATTTGATTGTAAACGGGCAAACGGACGAGACTCATTACTACGCAATGAGCTGACGAGATTTTAGCCGAATTCCTTCTCTAAGACCCTCTAATTTGCGATTTACCGCTTCTGTTAAGCTTTCGTTTCCTCGAGAAATCCGCTTAGGAAGTTCGAAATTCGATTCTGGTTCCATTTTATCGTATCCCAAGAATAATAATAGCTTTACATTCGTTATTTCCTTCTTCTTATTTTTTTTTCTATTTTCTGGGAACATTTATCGATTTTTGTTGTCGTGAGCCGGTTCTGTGCGGAAGGGTATGACGCAGATTACACCGGAGACGGTTAACTCATTAAAAACAATTATTTCGACTGTTTTATCCATAATTTACGTAAACGGTCGCGACACGAGGTCTTCCCAGGGAGGTCACCCATCCTACCTCTGCCATCGCGCCAGAACGCTTAACTTCATGGTTATGATTGGGCGAGAGCAGTGCCGCGTGTTGTCCATCGCCGCCCGCTCCACACGTACTCGAGGGATATAAGACTAAACATCCCAATCAATGTCTGGTGCGATCATACCAGCACTAATGCACCGGATCCCATCAAAACTCCGAAGTTAAGCGTGCTTGGGCGAGAGCAGTACTAGGATGGGTGACCCCCTGGGAAGTCCTCGTGTTGCACCCTTTTCGTGTTTTTCTATTTCTGATTACTTGTTGACAGACGAGTTTCGGCTCAAATAATCTGAATCTCGATCGGGACCAGATAAGACATGTGAAATGAAAGTAGCTCGGGCACTGCCGGATTTGGACAAAATTCTAGGCTAATTTGATTGTAAATGGGCAAACGGACGAGACTCATTACTACGCAATGAGCTGACGAGATTTTAGCCGAATTCCTTCTCTAAGACCCTCTAATTTGCGATTTACCGCTTCTGTTAAGCTTTCGTTTTCTCGAGAAATCAGCTTAGGAAGTTCGAAATTCGATTCCGGTTCCATTTTATCGTATCCGAAGCATAATAATAGCTTTACATTCGTTATTTCCTTCTTCTTATTTTTTTTCTATTTTCTGGGAACATTTATCGATTTTTGTTGTTGTGAGCCGGTTCTGTGCGGAAGGGTATGACGCAGATTACTCCGGAGACGGTTAACTCATTAAAAATAATTATTTCGACTGTTTTATCCATAATTTACGTAAACGGTCGCGATACGAGGTCTTCCCAGGGAGGTCACCCATCCTAGCTATGCCATCGCGCTAGAACGCTTAACTTCATGGTTATGATTGGGCGAGAGCAGTGCCGCGTGTTGTCCATCGCCGCCCGCTCCACACGTACTCGAGGGATATAAGAATAAACATCCCACTCAATGTCTGGTGCGATCATACCAGCACTAATGCACCGGATCCCATCAGAACTCCGAAGTTAAGCGTGCTTGGGCGAGAGCAGTACTAGGATGGGTGACCCCCTGGGAAGTCCTCGTGTTGCACCCCTTTTCGTGTTTTTCTATTTCTGATTACTTGTTGACAGACGAGTTTCGGCTCAAATAATCTGAATCTCGATCGGGACCAGATAAGACATGTGAAATGAAAGTAGCTCGGGCACTGCCGGATTTGGACAAAATTCTAGGCTAATTTGATTGTAAACGGGCAAACGGACGAGACTCATTCCTACGCAATGAGCTGACGAGATTTTAGCCGAATTCCTTCTCTAAGACCCTCTAATTTGCGATTTACCGCTTCTTTTAAGCTTTCGTTTCCTCGAGAAATCCGCTTAGGAAGTTCGAAATTCGATTCTGGTTCCATTTTATCGTATCCCAAGAATTATAATAGCTTTACATTCGTTATTTCCTTCTTCTTATTTTTTTTTCTATTTTCTGGGAACATTTATCGATTTTTGTTGTCGTGAGCCGGTTCTGTGCGGAAGGGTATGATGCAGATTACACCGAAGACGGTTAACTCATTAAAAACAATTATTTCGACTGTTTTATCCATAATTTACGTAAACGGTCGCGACACGAGGTCTTCCCAGGGAGGTCACCCATCCTACCTCTGCCATCGCGCCAGAACTCTTAACTTAATGGTTATGATTGGGCGAGAGCAGTGCCGCATGTTGTCCATCGCCGCCCGCTCCACACGTACTCGAGGGATATAAGAATAAACATCCACTCAATGTCGGGTGCGATCATACCAGCACTAATGCACCGGATCCCATCAGAACTCCGAAGTTAAGCGTGCTTGGGCGAGAGCAGTACTAGGATGGGTGACCCCCTGGGAAGTCCTCGTGTTGCACCCTTTTTCGTGTTTTTCTATTTCTGATTACTTGTTGACAGACGAGTTTCGGCTCAAATCATCTGAATCTCGATCGGGACCAGATAAGACATGTGAAATGAAAGTAGCTCGGGCACTGCCGGATTTGGACAAAATTCTAGGCTAATTTGATTGTAAACGGGCAAACGGACGAGACTCATTACTACGCAATGAGCTGACGAGATTTTAGCCGAATTCCTTCTCTAAGACCCTCTAATTTGCGATTTACCGCTTCTGTTAAGCTTTCTGTTTCCTCGAGAAATCCGCTTAGGAAGTTCGAAATTCGATTCCGGTTCCATTTTATCGTATCCCAGGAATAATAATAGCTTTACATTCGTTATTTCCTTCTTCTTATTTTTTTTCTATTTTCTGGGAACATTTATCGATTTTTGTTGTCGTGAGCCGGTTCTGTGCGGAAGGGTATGACGCAGATTACTCCGGAGACGGTTAACTCATTAAAAACAATTATTTCGACTGTTTTATCCATAATTTACGTAAACGGTCGCGACACGAGGTCTTCCCAGGGAGGTCACCCATCCTAGCTCTGCCATCGCGCCAGAACGCTTAACTTCATGGTTATGATTGGGCGAGAGCAGTGCCGCCTGTTGTCCATCGCCGCCCGCTCCACACGTACTCGAGAGATATAAGAATAAACATCCCACTCAATGTCGGGTGCGATCATACCAGCACTAATGCACCGGATCCCTTCAGAACTCCGAAGTTATGCGTGCTTGGGCGAGAGCAGTACTAGGATGGGTGACCCCTTGGGAAGTCCTCGTGTTGCACCCTTTTTCGTGTTTTTCTATTTGTGATTACTTGTTGAAAGACGATTTTCGGCTCAAATCATCTGAATCTCGATCGGGACCAGACAAGACAATGTGAAATGAAAGTAGCTCGGGCACTGCCGGATTCGGACAAAATTGTAGGCTAATTTGATTGTAAACGGGCAAACGGACGAGACTCATTACTACGCAATGAGATGACGAGATTTTAGCCGAATTCCTTCTCTAAGACCCTCTAATTTGCGATTTACCGCTTCTGTTAAGCTTTCGTTTCCTCGAGAAATCCGCTTAGGAAGTTCGAAATTCGATTCTGGTTTCCATTTTATCGTATCCTAAGAATAATAATAGCTTTACATTCGTTATTTCCTTCTTCTTATTTTTTTTTCTATTTTCTGCAACATTTATCGATTTTTGTTGTCGTGAGCCGGTTCTGTGCGGAAGGGTATGACGCAGATTACTCTGGAGACGGTCAACTCATTAAAAACAATTATTTCGACTGTTTTATCTATAATTTACGTAAACGGTCGCGACACGAGGTCTTCCCAGGGAGGTCACCCATCCTAGCTATGCCATCGCGCTAGAACGCTTAGCTTCATGGTTTTGATTGGGCGAGAGCAGTGCCGCGTGTTGTCCATCGCCGCCCGCTCCACACGTACTCGAGGGATATAAGAATAACATCCCACTCAATGTCGGGTGCGATCATACCTGCACTAATGCACCGGATCCCATCAGAACTCCGAAGTTAAGCGTGCTTGGGCGAGAGCAGTACTAGGATGGGTGACCCCCTTGAAGTCCTCGTGTTGCTCCCTTTTTCGTGTTTTTCTATTTCTGATTACTTGTTGACAGACGAGTTTCGGCTCAAATCATCTGAATCTCGATCGGGACCAGATAAGACATGTGAAATGAAAGTAGCTCGGGCACTGCCGGATTTGGACAAAATTCTAGGCTAATTTGATTGTAAACGGGCAAACGGACGAGACTCATTACTACGCAATGAGCTGACGAGATTTTAGCCGAATTCCTTCTCTAAGACCCTCTAATTTGCGATTTACCGCTTCTGTTAAGCTTTCGTTTCCTCGAGAAATCCGCTTAGGAAGTTCGAAATTCGATTCTGGTTCCATTTTATCGTATCCCAAGAATAATAATAGCTTTACATTCGTTATTTCCTTCTTCTTATTTTTTTTTCTATTTTCTGGGAACATTTATCGATTTTTGTTGTCGTGAGCCGGTTCTGTGCGGAAGGGTATGACGCAGATTACTACCGGAGACGGTTAACTCATTAAAATAATTATTTCGACTGTTTTATCCATAATTTACGTAAACGGTCGCGATACGAGGTCTTCCCAGGGAGGTCACCCATCCTAGCTATGCCATCGCGCTAGAACGCTTAACTTCATGGTTATGATTGGGCGAGAGCAGTGCCGCGTGTTGTCCATCGCCGCCCGCTCCACACGTACTCGAGGGATATAAGAATAAACATCCCACTCAATGTCTTGTGCGATCATACTAGCACTAATGCACCGGATCCCATCAGAACTCCGAAGTTAAGCGTGCTTGGGCGAGAGCAGTACTAGGATGGGTGACCCCCTGGGAAGTCCTCGTGTTGCACCCCTTTTCGTGTTTTTCTATTTCTGATTACTTGTTGACAGACGAGTTTCGGCTCAAATAATCTGAATCTCGATCGGGACCAGATAAGACATGTGAAATGAAAGTAGCTCGGGCACTGCCGGATTTGGACAAAATTCTAGGCTAATTTGATTGTAAACGGGCAAACGGACGAGACTCATTACTACGCAATGAGCTGACGAGATTTTAGCCGAATTCCTTCTCTAAGACCCTCTAATTTGCGATTTACCGCTTCTGTTAAGCTTTCGTTTTCTCGAGAAATCAGCTTAGGAAGTTCGAAATTCGATTCCGGTTCCATTTTATCGTATCCGAAGCATAATAATAGCTTTACATTCGTTATTTCCTTCTTCTTATTTTTTTTTCTATTTTCTGGGAACATTTATCGATTTTTGTTGCCGGTTCTGTGCGGAAGGGTATGACGCAGATTATTCCGGAGACGGTTAACTCATTAAAAATAATTATTTCGACTGTTTTATCCATAATTTACGTAAACGGTCGCGATACGAGGTCTTCCCAGGGAGGTCACCCATCCTAGCTATGCCATCGCGCTAGAACGCTTAACTTCATGGTTATGATTGGGCGAGAGCAGTGCCGCGTGTTGTCCATCGCCGCCCGCTCCACACGTACTCGAGGGATATAAGACTAAACATCCCACTCAATGTCTGGTGCGATCATACCAGCACTAATGCACCGGATCCCATCAGAACTCCGAAGTTAAGCGTGCTTGGGCGAGAGCAGTACTAGGATGGGTGACCCCCTGGGAAGTCCTCGTGTTGCACCCCTTTTCGTGTTTTTCTATTTCTGATTACTTGTTGACAGACGAGTTTCGGCTCAAATCATCTGAATCTCGATCGGGACCAGATAAGACATGTGAAATGAAAGTAGCTCGGGCACTGCCGGATTTGGACAAAATTCTAGGCTAATTTGATTGTAAACGGGCAAACGGACGAGACTCATTACTACGCAATGAGCTGACGAGATTTTAGCCGAATTCCTTCTCTAAGACCCTCTAATTTGCGATTTACCGCTTCTGTTAAGCTTTCGTTTCCTCGAGAAATCGCTTAGGAAGTTCGAAATTCGATTCTGGTTCCATTTTATCGTATCCCAAGAATTAATAATAGCTTTACATTCGTTATTTCCTTCTTCTTATTTTTTTTTCTATTTTCTGGGAACATTTATCGATTTTTGTTGTCGTGAGCCGGTTCTGTGCGGAAGGGTATGACGCAGATTACTCCGGAGACGGTTAACTCATTAAAAACAATTATTTCGACTGTTTTATCATAATTTACGTAAACGGTCGCGACACGAGGTCTTCCCAGGGAGGTCACCCATCCTAGCTCTGCCACATCGCGCCAGAACGCTTAACTTCATGGTTATTGATTGGGCGAGAGCAGTGCCGCGTGTTGTCCCATCGCCGCCCGCTCCACACGTACTCGAGGGATATAAGAATAAACATCCCACTCAATGTCGGAGTGCGATCATACCGAGCACTAATGCACCGGATCCCATCAGAACTCTGAAGTAAGCGTGCTGGGCTGGAAACCCGTACTTAGGATGTGACCACTGGGATCGTCTCGTGTTGTTGCACCCCTTTTCGTGTTTTTCTATTTTTTGCTTACTTGTTGACAGACGATTTTCGGCTCAAATCATCTGAATCTCGATCGGGACCAGATAAGACATGTTAAATGAAAGTAGCTACGGGCACTGCCGGATTGGACAAAATTGTAGGCTAATTTGATTGTAAACGGGCAAACGGACGAGACTCATTACTACGCAATGAGCTGACGAGGATTTTAGCCGAATTCCTTCTCTAAGACCCTCTAATTTGCGATTTACCGCTTCTGTTAAGCTCTCGTTTCCTCGAGAAATCCGCTCTAGGAAGTTCGAAATTCGATTCTGGTTCCATTTTATCGTATCCCAGGCATAATAATAGCTTTACATTCCGTACTTTCCTTCTTCTTATTTTTTTTTCTATTTTCTGGGAACATTTATCGATTTTTGTTGTCGTGAGCCGGTTCTGTGCGGAAGGGTATGACGCAGATTACTCCGGAGACGATTAACTCATTAAAAACAATTATTTCGACTGTTTTATCCATAATTTACGTAAACGGTCGCGACACGAGGTCTTCCCAGGGAGGTCACCCATCCTAGCTCTGCCATCGCGCCAGAACGCTTAACTTCATGGTTATTATTGGGCGAGAGCAGTGCCGCCTGTTGTCCATCGCCGCCCGCTCCACACGTACTCGAGAGATATAAGAATAAACATCCCACTCAATGTCGGGTGCGATCATACCAGCACTAATGCACCGGATCCCTTCAGAACTCCGAAGTTATGCGTGCTTGGGCGAGAGCAGTACTAGGATGGGTGACCCCTTGGGAAGTCCTCGTGTTGCACCCTTTTTCGTGTTTTTCTATTTATGATTACTTGTTGAAAGACGATTTTCGGCTCAAATCATCTGAATCTCGATCGGGACCAGACAAGACAAGTGAAATGAAAGTAGCTCGGACACTGCCGGATTCGGACAAAATTGTAGGCTAATTTGATTGTAAACGGGCAAACGGACGAGACTCATTACTACGCAATGAGATAACGAGATTTTAGCCGAATTCCTTCTCTAAGACCCTCTAATTTGCGATTTACCGCTTCTGTAAGCTTTTGTTTCCTCGAAAAATCCTCTTAGGAAGTTCGAAATTCGATTCTGGTTTCATTTTATCGTATCCTAAGAATAATAATAGCTTTACATTCGTTATTTCCTTCTTCTTATTTTTTTTTATTTTCTGCCAACATTTATCGATTTTTGTTGTCGTGAGCCGGTTCTGTGCGGAAGGGTATGACGCAGATTACTCTGGAGACGGTCAACTCATTAAAAACAATTATTTCGACTGTTTTATCTATAATTTACGTAAACGGTCGCGACACGAGGTCTTCCCAGGGAGGTCACCCATCCTAGCTATGCCATCGCGCTAGAACGCTTAACTTCATGGTTATGATTGGGCGAGAGCAGTGCCGCGTGTTGTCCATCGCCGCCCGCTCCACACGTACTCGAGGGATATAAGAATAAACATCCCACTCAATGTCTGGTGCGATCATACCAGCACTAATGCACCGGATCCCATCAAAACTCCGAAGTTAAGCGTGCTTGGGCGAGAGCAGTATCTAGGATGGGTGACCCCCTGGGAAGTCCTCGTGTTGCACCCCTTTTCGTGTTTTTCTATTTTGATTACTTGTTGACAGACGAGTTTCGGCTCAAATCATCTGAATCTCGATCGGGACCAGATAAGACATGTGAAATGAAAGTAGCTCGGGCACTGCCGGATTTGGACAAAATTCTAGGCTAATTTGATTGTAAACGGGCAAACGGACGAGACTCATTACTACGCAATGAGCTGACGAGATTTTAGCCGAATTCCTTCTCTAAGACCCTCTAATTTGCGATTTACCGCTTCTGTTAAGCTTTCGTTTCCTCGAGAAATCCGCTTAGGAAGTTCGAAATTCGATTCCGGTTCCATTTTATCGTATCCCAAGAATAATAATAGCTTTACATTCGTTATTTCCTTCTTCTTATTTTTTTTTCTATTTTCTGGGAACATTTATCGATTTTTGTTGTCGTGAGCCGGTTCTGTGCGGAAGGGTATGACGCAGATTACACCGGAGACGGTTAACTCATTAAAAACAATTATTTCGACTGTTTTATCCATAATTTACGTAAACGGTCGCGACACGAGGTCTTCCCAGGGAGGTCACCCATCCTACCTCTGCCATCGCGCCAGAACTCTTAACTTAATGGTTATGATTGGGCGAGAGCAGTGCCGCGTGTTGTCCATCGCCGCCCGCTCCACACGTACTCGAGGGATATAAGAATAAACATCCCACTCAATGTCGGGTGCGATCATACCAGCACTAATGCACCGGATCCCATCAGAACTCCGAAGTTAAGCGTGCTTGGGCGAGAGCAGTACTAGGATGGGTGACCCCCTGGGAAGTCCTCGTGTTGCACCCTTTTTCGTGTTTTTCTATTTCTGATTACTTGTTGACAGACGAGTTTCGGCTCAAATAATCTGAATCTCGATCGGACCAGATAAAACATGTGAAATGAAAGTAGCTCGGGCACTGCCGGATTTGGACAAAATTCTAGGCTAATTTGATTGTAAACGGGCAAACGGACGAGACTCATTACTACGCAATGAGATGACGAGATTTTAGCCGAATTCCTTCTCTAAGACCCTCTAATTTGCGATTTACCGCTTCTGTTAAGCTTTTGTTTCCTCGAGAAATCCGCTTAGGAAGTTCGAAATTCGATTCTGGTTCCATTTTATCGTATCCCAAGAATAATAATAGCTTTACATTCGTTATTTCCTTCTTCTTATTTTTTTTTCTATTTTCTGGGAACATTTATCGATTTTTGTTGCCGTGAGCCGGTTCTGTGCGGAAGGGTATGACGCAGATTACTCCGGAGTCGGTTAACTCATTAAAAACAATTATTTCGACTGTTTTATCCTTAATTTACGTAAACGGTCGCGACACGAGGTCTTCCCAGGGTAGGTCACCCATCCTAGCTCTGCCATCGCGCCAGAACGCTTAACTTCATGGTTATGATTGGGCGAGAGCAGTGCCGCGTGTTGTCCATCGCCGCCCGCTCCACACGTACTCGAGGGATATAAGAATAAACATCCCACTCAATGTCGGGTGCGATCATACCAGCACTAATGTCACCGGATCCCATCAGAACTCCGAAGTTAAGCGTGCTTGGGCGAGAGTAGTAGTAGGATGGGTGACCCCCTCGGGAAGTCCTCGTGTTGCACCCTTTTCGTGTTTTTCTATTTGTGATTACTTGTTGACAGACGATTTTCGGCTCAAATCATCTGAATCTCGATCGGGACTAGATAAGACATGTGAAATGAAAGTAGCTCGGGCACTGCCGGATTTGGACAAAATTGTAGGCTAATTTGATTGTAAACGGGCAAACGGACGAGACTCATTACTACGCAATGAGCTGACGAGATTTTAGCCGAATTCCTTCTCTAAGACCCTCTAATTTGCGATTTACCGCTTCTGTTAAGCTTTCGTTTCCTCGAGAAATCCTCTTAGGAAGTTCGAAATTCGATTCCGGTTCCATTTTATCGTATCCCAGGCATAATAATAGCTTTACATTCGTTATTTCCTTCTTCTTATTTTTTTTTCTATTTTCTGGGAACATTTATCGATTTTTGTTGTCGTGAGCCGGTTCTGTGCGGAAGGGTATGACGCAGATTACTCCGGAGACGGTTAACTCATTAAAAACAATTATTTCGACTGTTTTATCCATAATTTACGTAAACGGTCGCGACACGAGGTCTTCCCAGGGAGGTCACCCATCCTAGCTCTGCCATCGCGCCAGAACGCTTAACTTCATGGTTATGATTGGGCGAGAGCAGTGCCGCGTGTTGTCCATCGCCGCCCGCTCCACACGTACTCGAGGGATATAAGAATAACATCCCACTCAATGTCGGGTGCGATCATACCTGCACTAATGCACCGGATCCCATCAGAACTCCGAAGTTAAGCGTGCTTGGGCGAGAGCAATACTAGGATGGGTGACCCCCTGGAAAGTCCTCGTGTTGCTCCCTTTTTCGTGCTTTTCTATTTCTGATTACTTGTTGACAGACGAGTTTCGGCTCAAATCATCTGAATCTCGATCGGGACCAGATAAGACATGTGAAATGAAAGTAGCTCGGGCACTGCCGGATTTGGACAAAATTGTAGGCTAATTTGATTGTAAATAGGCAAACGGACGAGACTCATTACTACGCAATGAGCTGACGAGATTTTAGCCGAATTCCTTCTCTAAGACCCTCTAATTTGCGATTTACCGCTTCTGTTAAGCTTTCGTTTCCTCGAGAAATCCGCTTAGGAAGTTCGAAATTCGATTCTGGTTCCATTTTATCGTATCCCAAGAATAATAATAGCTTTACATTCGTTATTTCCTTCTTCTTATTTTTTTTTCTATTTTCTGGGAACATTTATCGATTTTTGTTGTCGTGAGCCGGTTCTGTGCGGAAGGGTATGACGCAGATTACTCCGGAGACGGTTAACTCATTAAAAACAATTATTTCGACTGTTTTATCCATAATTTACGTAAACGGTCGCGACACGAGGTCTTCCCAGGGAGGTCACCCATCCTAGCTCTGCCATCGCGCCAGAACGCTTAACTTCATGGTTATGATTGGGCGAGAGCAGTGCCGCGTGTTGTCCATCGCCGCCCGCTCCACACGTACTCGAGGGATATAAGAATAAACATCCCACTCAATGTCGGGTGCGATCATACCAGCACTAATGCACCGGATCCCATCAGAACTCCGAAGTTAAACGTGTTTGGGCGAGAGCAGTACTAGGATGGGTGACCCCCTGGGAAGTCCTCGTGTTGCACCCCTTTTCGTGTTTTTCTATTTTTGATTATTTGTTGACAGACGATTTTCGGCTCAAATCATCTGAATCTCGATCGGGACCAGATAAGCCATGTGAAATGAAAGTAGTTCGGGCACTGCCGGATTTGGACAAAATTGTAGGCTAATTTGATTGTAAATAGGCAAACGGACGAGACTCATTACTACGCAATGAGCTGACGAGATTTTAGCCGAATTCCTTCTCTAAGACCCTCTAATTTGCGATTTACCGCTTCTGTTAAGCTTTCGTTTCCTCGAGAAATCCGCTTAGGAAGTTCGAAATTCGATTCTGGTTCCATTTTATCGTATCCCAAGAATAATAATAGCTTTACATTCGTTATTTCCTTCTTCTTATTTTTTTTTCTATTTTCTGGGAACATTTATCGATTTTTGTTGTCGTGAGCCGGTTCTGTGCGGAAGGGTATGACGCAGATTACTCCGGAGACGGTTAACTCATTAAAAACAATTATTTCGACTGTTTTATCCATAATTTACGTAAACGGTCGCGACACGAGGTCTTCCCAGGGAGGTCACCCATCCTAGCTATGCCATCGCGCTAGAACGCTTAACTTCATGGTTATGATTGGGCGAGAGCAGTGCCGCGTGTTGTCCATCGCCGCCCGCTCCACACGTACTCGAGTGATATAAGAATAAACATCCCACTCAATGTCTGGTGCGATCATACCAGCACTAATGCACCGGATCCCATCAAAACTCCGAAGTTAAGCGTGCTTGGGCGAGAGCAGTACTAGGATGGGTGACCCCTTGGGAAGTCCTCGTGTTGCACCCATTTTCGTGTTTTTCTATTTTTGATTATTTGTTGACAGACGATTTTCGGCTCAAATCATCTGAATCTCGATCGGGACCAGATAAGACATGTTAAATGAAAGTAGCTTGGGCACTGCCGGATTTGGACAAAATTGTAGGCTAATTTGATTGTAAACAGGCAAACGGACGAGACTCATTACTACGCAATGAGCTGACGAGATTTTAGTCGAATTCCTTCTCTAAGACCCTCTAATTAGCGATTTACCGCTTCTGTTAAGCTTTCGTTTCCTCGAGAAATCCGCTTAGGAAGTTCGAAATTCGATTCTGGTTCCATTTTATCGTATCCCAAGAATAATAATAGCTTTACATTCGTTATTTCCTTCTTCTTATTTTTTTTTCTATTTTCTGGGAACATTTATCGATTTTTGTTGTCGTGAGCCGGTTCTGTGCGGAAGGGTATGACGCAGATTACTCCGGAGACGGTTAACTCATTAAAAACAATTATTTCGACTGTTTTATCCATAATTTACGTAAACGGTCGGGACACGAGGTCTTCCCAGGGAGGTCACCCATCCTAGCTATGCCATCGCGCTAGAACGCTTAACTTCATGGTTATGATTGGGCGAGAGCAGTGCCGCGTGTTGTCCATCGCCGCCCGCTCCACACGTACTCGAGTGATATAAGAATAAACATCCCACTCAATGTCTGGTGCGATTATACCAGCACTAATGCACCGGATCCCATCAAAACTCCGAAGTTAAGCGTGCTTGGGCGAGAGCAGTACTAGGATGGGTGACCCCTTGGGAAGTCCTCGTGTTGCACCCATTTTCGTGTTTTTCTATTTTTGATTATTTGTTGACAGACGATTTTCGGCTCAAATCATCTGAATCTCGATCGGGACCAGATAAGACATGTTAAATGAAAGTAGCTTGGGCACTGCCGGATTTGGACAAAATTGTAGGCTAATTTGATTGTAAACAGGCAAACGGACGAGACTCATTACTACGCAATGAGCTGACGAGATTTTAGCCGAATTCCTTCTCTAAGACCCTCTAATTTGCGATTTTACCGCTTCTGTTAAGCTTCGTTTCCTCGAGAAATCCGCTTAGGAAGTTCGAAATTCGATTCCGGTTCCATTTTATCGTATCCTAGGCATAATAATAGCTTTACATTCGTTATTTCCTTCTTCTTATTTTTTTTTCTATTTTCTGGGAACAATTTATCGATTTTTGTTGTCGTGAGCCGGTTCTGTGCGGAAGGGTATGACGCAGATTACTCCGGAGACGGTTAACTCATTAAAACAATTATTTCGACTGTTTTATCCTATATTTACGTAAACGGTCGCGACACGAGGTCTTCCCAGGGAGGTCACCCATCCTACCTCTGCCATCGCGCCAGAACGCTTAACTTCATGGTTATGATTGGGCGAGAGCAGTGCCGCGTGTTGTCCATCGCCGCCCGCTCCACACGTACTCGAGGGATATAAGAATAAACATCCCACTCAATGTCGGGTGCGATCATACCAGCACTAATGCACCGGATCCCATCAGAACTCCGAAGTTAAGCGTGCTTGGGCGAGAGCCAGTACTAGGATGGGTGACCCCCTGGGAAGTCCTCGTGTTGCACCCCTTTTCGTGTTTTTTCTATTTTTGATTACTTGTTGACAGACGATTTTCGGCTCAAATCATCTGAATCTCGATCGGGACCAGATAAGACATGTGAAATGAAAGTAGCTCGGGCACTGCCGGATTTGGACAAAATTGTAGGCTAATTTGATTGTAACGGGCAAACGGACGAGACTCATTACTACGCAATGAGCTGACGAGATTTTAGCCGAATTCCTTCTCTAAGACCCTCTAATTTGCGATTTACCGCTTCTGTTAAGCTTTCGTTTCCTCGAGAAATCCGCTTAGGAAGTTCGAAATTCGATTCTGGTTCCATTTATCCGTATCCCAGGCATAATAATAGTTTACATTCGTTATTTCCTTCTTCTTATTTTTTTTTCTATTTTCTGGGAACATTTATCGATTTTTGTTGTCGTGAGCCGGTTCTGTGCGGAAGGGTATGACGCAGATTACTCCGGAGACGGTTAACTCATTAAAAACAATTATTTCGACTGTTTTATCCTTAATTTACGTAAACGGTCGCGACACGAGGTCTTCCCAGGAGGGTCACCCATCCTAGCCTCTGCCATCGCGCCAGAACGCTTAACTTCATGGTTATGATTGGGCCGAGAGCAGTGCCGCGTGTTGTCCATCGCCGCCCGCTCCACACGTACTCGAGGGATATAAGAATAAACATCCCACTCAATGTCGGGTGCGATCATACCAGCACTAATGCACGGATCCCATCAGAACTTCGAAGTTAAGCGTGCTTAGGCGAGAGCAGTACTAGGATGGGTGACCCCCCTGGGAAGTCCTCGTGCTTGCCACCCCTTTTCGTGTTTTTCTATTTTTTGATTACTTGTTGACAGACGATTTTCGGCTCAAATATCTGAATCTCGATCGGGACCAGATAAGACATGTGAAATGAAAGTAGCTCGGGCACTGCCGGATTTGGACAAAATTGTAGGCTAATTTGATTGTAAACGGGCAAACGGACTGAGACTCATTACTACGCAATTGAGCTGACGAGATTTTAGCCGAATTCCTTCTCTAAGACCCTCTAATTTGCGATTTACCGCTTCTGTTCAGCTTTCGTTTCCTCGAGAAATCCGCTTAGGAAGTTCGAAATTCGATTCGGTTCCATTTTATCGTATCTAGGCATAATAATAGCTTTACATTCGTTATTTCCTTCTTCTTATTTTTTTTTCTATTTTCTGGGAACATTTATCGATTTTTGTTGTCGTGAGCCGGTTCTGTGCGGAAGGGTATGACGCAGATTACTCCGGAGACGGTTAACTCATTAAAAACAATTATTTCGACTGTTTTATCCATAATTTACGTAAACGGTCGCGACACGAGGTCTTCCCAGGGAGGTCACCCATCCTACCTCTGCCATCGCGCCAGAACGCTTAACTTCATGGTTATGATTGGGCGAGAGCAGTGCCGCGTGTTGTCCATCGCCGCCCGCTCACACGTACTCGAGGGATATAAGAATAAACATCCCACTCAATGTCGGGTGCGATCATACCAGCACTAATGCACCGGATCCCATCAGAACTCCGAAGTTAAGCGTGCTTGGGCGAGAGCAGTACTAGGATGGGTGACCCCTGGGAAGTCCTCGTGTTGCACCCTTTTTCGTGTTTTTCTATTTTGATTACTTGTTGACAGACGATTTTCGGCTCAAATCATCTGAATCTCGATCGGGACCAGATAAGACATGTGAAATGAAAGTAGCTCGGGCACTGCCGGATTTGGACAAAATTGTAGGCTAATTTGATTGTAAACGGGCAAACGGACGAGACTCATTACTACGCAATGAGCTGACGAGATTTTAGCCGAATTCCTTCTCTAAGACCCTCTAATTTGCGATTTACCGCTTCTGTTAAGCTTTCGTTTCCTCGAGAAATCCGCTTAGGAAGTTCGAAATTCGATTCCGGTTCCATTTTATCGTATCCCAGGCATAATAATAGCTTTACATTCGTTATTTCCTTCTTTTTTTTTTTTCTATTTTCTGGGAACATTTATCGATTTTTGTTGTCGTGAGCCGGTTCTGTGCGGAAGGGTATGACGCAGATTACTCCGGAGACGGTTAACTCATTAAAAACAATTATTTCGACTGTTTTATCCATAATTTACGTAAACGGTCGCGACACGAGGTCTTCCCAGGGAGGTCACCCATCCTAGCTCTGCCATCGCGCCAGAACGCTTAACTTCATGGTTATGATTGGGCGAGAGCAGTGCCGCGTGTTGTCCATCGCCGCCCGCTCCACACGTACTCGAGGGATATAAGAATAAACATCCCACTCAATGTCGGGTGCGATCATACCAGCACTAATGCACCGGATCCCATCAGAACTCCGAAGTTAAGCGTGCTTGGGCGAGAGCAGTACTAGGATGGGTGACCCCTGGGAAGTCCTCGTGTTGCACCCTTTTTGTTTTTTCTATTTTTGATTTTGTTGACAGACGATTTTCGGCTCAAAATGAATCTCGATCGGGACCAGATAAGACATGTGAAATGAAAGTAGCTCGGGCACTGCCGGATTTGGACAAAATTGTAGGCTAATTTGATTGTAAACGGGCAAACGGACGAGACTCATTACTACGCAATGAGCTGACGAGATTTTAGCCGAATTCCTTCTCTAAGACCCTCTAATTTGCGATTTACCGCTTTGTTAAGCTTTGTTTCCTCGAAAATCGCTTAGGAAGTTCGAAATTCGATTGGTTCCATTTTATCGTATCCAGGCATAATAATAGCTTTACATTCGTTATTTCCTTCTTCTTATTTTTTTTCTATTTTTGGGAACATTTATCGATTTTGTTGTCGTGAGCCGGTCTGTGCGGAAGGGTATGA
>NC_134559.1:38258460-38276317 GCF_025594145.1 Primulina tabacum
TAATAAAAAACCACGCGGCTTACCGTCAAACCGTCGCTGATTCAATTTTAGCGACGGTTTGTTATATATTCCGTCGCTAAATATTCCGTCGCGCGGACTGGCACCACGTGAGCAGGGTCCGCGCTTACGAAGCATGGACGCTGCTCCACGTGGGCAGCGTCCGCGCTTCGTAAGCGCGGATTGAGGTATATTTGCATACTCTTTTTTTTACATTATAATTGAAATTAATTTTAAAATTTAAATTATTTTTTTAAAAAAACCCCAGTACTAGGATGGGTGACCCCCTGGGAAGTCCTCGTGTTGCACTCTTTTTCGTGTTTTTCTAGTTTTGATTACTTGTTGACAGACGATTTTCGGCTCAAATCATCTGAATCTCGATCGGAACCAGATAAGAAATGTGAAATCAACATAGCTCGGGCACTGCCGGATTTTGATAAAATTTTAGGCTAAATTTTATTGTAAACGGGAAAAAGAACGAGACTCTTTACTCCGCAATGAGCTTGCGAGATTTTAGCCGAATTCCTTCTCTGTGCGAAAGGGTATGACGCAGATTACTCTGGAGATGGTTAAATCATTAAAAACAATTATTTCGACTGTTTTAGGTATAATTTACGTAAACGGTCGCGACACGAGGACTTCCCAGGGAGGTCACCCATCCTAGCTACGCCATCACGTCAGAACTCTTACCTTCATGGTTCTTATTAGGAGAGAGCAGTGCCGCGTGTTGTCCATAGCCGTCCGCGCCACACGTGCTAGAGGGATATAAGAATAAACATCCCACTCAATGTTGGGTGCGATCATACTAGCACTAATGCACCGAAATCACATCAGAACTCCGAAGTTAAGCGTGCTTGGGCGAGAGCAGTACTAGGATGGGTGACCCCTTGATAAGTCCTCGTGTTGCACCCCTTTTCGTGTTTCTCTATTTTTGATTGACAGACGATTTTCGGCTCAAATCATCTTAATCTCGATCGAGACCAGATAAGACATTTGAAATCAACGTAGCTCGGGCACTGCCGGATTTGGACAAAATTGAAGCCTAATTTGATTGTAAACGGGCAACCGAACGAGACTCATTACTCCGCAAGGAGCTGGCGAGATTTTAGCCGAATTATTTCTCTAAGACCCTCTAATTTGCTATTTTCCGCTTCAGTTAAGCTTCTGTTTCCTCGAGAAATCCGCTTAGGAAGTTCTAAATTCGATTCCGGTTCCATTTTATCGTATCCCAGGCATAATAATAGCTTTACATTCACTATTTTCTTCTTCTTTTTTTTTTCTATTTTCTGGGAACATTTAGCGATTTTTTATTGTAGTGAGCCGGTTCTGTGCGGAAAGGTATGACCAGATTACTCCGGAGATGGTTAACTCATTAAAAACAATTATTTTGACTTTTTTAGCTATAATTTACGTAAAGGGTCGCGACACGAGGACATCCCATGGAGGTCACCCATCCTAGCTCTGCCATCGCGCCTGAACGCTTAACTTCATGGTTCTAATTGGGCGAGAGCAGTGCCGCGTGTTGTCCATCGCCGCACGCGCCACACGTACTCGAGGGATTTAAGAATAATATCCCACTCAATGTCGGGGGCAATAATACCAGCACTAATGCACCGTATCCCATCAGAACTCCGAAGTTAAGCGTGCTTGGGCGAGAGCCATACTAGGACTGGTGACCTCCTGGTAAGTACTCGTGTTGCACCCCTTTTCGTGTTTTTCTATTTTTGATTACTTGTTGACAGACGATTTTCGGCTCAAATCATCTGAATCTCGATCGGGACAAGATAAGTCATGTGAAATCAACGTAGCTCGGGCACTGCCGGATTTAAAAAAAATTGTAGGCTAATTTGATTGTAAACGGATAAACGAACGAGACTAATTACTCTGCAATGAGCTGGTGAGATTTTAGCCGAATTCATTCTCTATGACCCTCTAATTTGCGATTTTTCACTTCTGTTAAGCTTCCGTTTCCTCCAGAAATACGTTTAGGAAGTCCGAAATTCGATTCTGGTTCCATTTTATCGTATAACAGGCATAATAATAGATTTACATTCGCTATTTTCTTCTTCTTATTTTTTTTTTTCTATTTTCTGGGAACATTTAACGACTTTTGTTGTCGTGAGTCGGTTCTGTGCGGAAGGGTATGACGCAGATTACTCCGGAGACAGTTAACTCGTTAAAAACATTTATTTTAAATATTTTAGCTATAATTTACGTAAACGGTCGCGACACGAGAACTTCCGAGGGAAGTCACCCATCCTAGCTCTGCCATCGCGCCAGAACGCCTAACTTCATGGTTTTGATTGGACGAGAGCAGTGCCGCGTGTTGTCTATCGCCGCCCGCGCCACACGTACTCGAGGGATACAAGAATAAAAATCCCACTCAATGTCGGGTGCGATCATACCAGCACTAATGCACCAGATCCCATCAGAACTCCGAAGTGAAGCGTGCTTGGTCGAGAGCAGTACTTGGATGGGTGACCCCCTAGTAAGTCCTCGTGTTGCACCCCTTTTCATGTTTTTCTATTTTTTATTACTTTTAGATAGACGATTTACGTCTCAAATCATCTGAATCTCGATCAGGACCAGATAATTCATGTGAAATCAATGTAGCTCGGGCACTGCCGGATTTGGACAAAATTGTAGATTAATTTGATTGTAAATGGGCAAACGAACGAGACTCAATACCCCGCAATGATCTGACGAGATTTTAGCCGAATTCATTCTCTAAGACCCTCTAATTTGCGATTTTCTGATTCTGTTAAGCTTCCGTTTCCTCGAGAAATCCGTTTAAGATATCCGAAATTCGATTCTGGTTCAATTTTATCGTATCTCAGGCATAATAATAGATTTACATTCGCTATTTTCTTTTTCATATTTTTTTTCTATTTTCTAAGAACATTTAGCGATTTTTGTTGTCGTGAGCCAGTTCTGTGCGGAAGGGTATGACGCAGATTACTCCGGAGACGGTTAACTCATTAAAAACAATTATTTCGACTGTTTTATCCATAATTTACGTAAACAGTCGCGACACGAGGACTTCCCAGGGAGGTCACCCATCCTAGCTCTGCCATCGCGCCAGAACGCTTAACTTCATAGTTCTGATTGGGCGAGAGCAGTGCGGCTTGTTGTCCATCGCCGCCCGCGCCACATGTACTCGAGGGATATAAGAATAAACATCCCACTCAATGTCGGGTGCGATCATACTAGCACTAATGAACCGGATCCCATCAGAACTCCGAAGTTAAGAATGCTTAGGCGAGATCAGTACTAGGATGGGTGACCCCTTTGGAAGTCCTCGTGTTGCACCCCTTTTCGTGTTTTTCAATTTTTGATTACTTGTTGACATACAATTTTCGGCTCAAATAATCTGAATCTCGATCGGGACAAGATAAGACATGTGGAATCAACTAGCTCGGGCACTTCCGGAGTTGGACAAAATTGTAGCCTAATTGGATTGTAAACGGGCAACCGAACGAGACTAATTACTCTGCAAGGAGCTGGCGAGATTTTAGCCGAATTATTTCTCTAAGACCCTCTAATTTGCGATTTTCCGCTTCAGTTAAGCTTCTGTTTCCTCGAGAAATCTGCTTAGGAAGTTCGAAATTCGATTCCGGTTCCATTTTATCGTATCCCAGGCATAATAATAGCTTTACATTCACTATTTTCTTCTTCTTTTTTTTCTATTTTCTGGGAACATTTAGCGATTTTTATTGTAGTGAGCCGGTTCTGTGCGGAAAGGTATGACGCAGATTACTCCGGAGATGGCTAACTAATTAAAAACAATTATTTTGACTTTTTTAGCTATAATTTATGTAAAGGGTCGCGACACGAGGACATCCCATGGAGGTCACCCATCCTAGCTCTGCCATCGCGCCTGAACGCTTAACTTCATGGTTCTAATTGGGCGAGAGCAGTGCCGCGTGTTTTCCATCGCCGCACGCGCCACACGTACTTGAGGGATTTAAGAATAATATCCCACTCAATGTCGGGTGCAATCATACCAGCACTAATGCACCGGATCCCATCAGAACTCCTAAGTTAAGCGTGCTTAGGCGAGAGCCATACTAGGACTGGTGACCTCCTGGTAAGTACTCGTGTTGCACCCCTTTTCGTGTTTTTCTATTTTTGATTACTTGTTGACAGACGATTTTCGGCTCAAATCATCTGAATCTCGATCGGGACAAGATAAGTAATGTGAAATCAACGTAGCTCGGGCACTGCCGGATTTAAACAAAATTGTAGGCTAATTTGATTGTAAACGGGTAAAAGAACGAGACTAATTACTCCGCAATGAGCTGGTGAGATTTTAGCCGAATTCCTTCTCTATGACCCTCTAATTTGCGATTTTTCACTTCTATTAAGCTTCCGTTTCCTCCAGAAATACGTTTAGGAAGTCCGAAATTCGATTCTGGTTCCATTTTATCGTATAACAGGCATAATAATAGCTTTACATTCGCTATTTTCTTCTTCTTATTTTTTTTCTATTTTCTGGGAACATTTAACGACTTTTGTTGTCGTGAGTCGGTTCTGTGCGGAAGGGTATGACGCAGATTACTCCGGAGACGGTTAACTCATTAAAAACAATTATTTCGACTGTTTTATCCATAATTTACGTAAACAGTCGCGACACGAGGACTTCCCAGGGAGGTCACCCATCCTAGCTCTGCCATCGCGCCAGACACGCTTAACTTCATAGTTCTGATGGGCGAGAGCAGTGCAGCTTGTTGTCCATCGCCGCCCGCGCCACATGTACTCGAGGGATATAAGAATAAACATCCCACTCAATGTCGGGTGCGATCATACTAGCACTAATGAACCGGATCCCATCAGAACTCAGAAGTAAGCATGCTTAGGCGAGATCATGTACTAGGATGGGTGACCCCCAGGGAAGTCCTCGTGTTGCACCCCTTTTCGTGTTTTTTCAATTTTTGATACTTGTTGACAGACAATTTTCGGCTCAAATAATCTGAATCTCGATCGGGACCAGATAAGACATGTGCAATCAACGTAGCTCGGGCACTTCCGGAGTTGGACAAAATTGTAGCCTAATTTGATTGTAAACGGGCAAACGAACGAGACTCATTACTCCGCAATGAGCTGGTGAGATTTTAGCCGAATTCTTTCTCTAAGACCCTCTAATTTGCGATTTTCCGCTTCTGTTAAACTTCCGTTTTCTCAAGAAATCCGCTTAAAATGTCCGAAATTCGATTCCGGTTCCATTTTATCGTACCCCAGGCATAATAATAGCTTAACATTCGCTATTTTATTCTTCATTTTTTTTTTTCTATTTTCTGGTTACATTTAGCGATTTTTGTTGTCTTGAGCAGGTTCTGTGCGGAAGGGTGTGACGCATATTGCGATTGTTTTATCCATAATTTACGTAAAGGGTCGCGACACGAGGACTTCCCAGGGAGGTCACCTATCGTAGCTCTGCCATCGCGCCAGAACGCTTAACTTCATGGTTCTGATTGGGCGAGAGCAGTGCCACGTGTTGTCCATCGCCGCCCGCTCCACTCGTACTCGAGGGATATAAGATTAAACATCCCACTCAATGTCGGGTGTGATCATACCTGCACTTATGCACCGGTTCCTATCAGAACTCCGAAGTTAAGCGTGCTTGGGCGAGAGCAGTACTATGATGGGTGAACCCCTGGGAAACTCCTCGTGTTTGCACCCCTTTTCGTGTTTTTCAATTTTTGATTACTTTTTGACAGACGATTTTCGGCTCAATCATCTGAATCTCGATCGGGACCAGAATAAGTCATGTTGAAATCAACGTCGCTCAGGCACTGCCGGATTTGGACAAAATTGTAGGCTAATTTGATGTAAACGGGCAACGAACAGAGACTCATTACTCCGCAATTGAGCTGGCGAGATTTTAGCCGAATTCCTTCTCTAAGACCCTCAAATTTGCGATTTTCCTTTATTTTAACCTTCCGTTTCCTCGAGAAATCCGTTTAGGAAAGTCAGAAATTCGATTCCGGTTCTATTTTATCGTATCTCAGGCACTAATAATAGCTTTACATTCGCTATTTTCTTCTTTTTATTTTTTTTTTCAATTTTTTGGGAATATTTAGCGATTTTGTTGTCGGTGAGCCGGTTCTGTGCGGAAGGGCATTAAAACAATTATTCCAACTGTTTTAGCTATAATTTACGTAAACGGTCGCGACACGAGGAATTCCAAGGAGGTCACCCATCCTAGCTCTGCCATCGGCCAGAACGCTTAACTTCTTGGTTCTGATTGGGAGAGAGCAGTGCCGCGTGTTGTCCATCGCCGCCCGCGCCACACGTACTCGAGGGATATAAGAATAAACATACCACTCAATGTCGGGTGTGATCATACCAGCACTAAAGCACTGGTTCCCATCAGAACTCCGAAGTTAAGCGTGCTTGGGCGAGAGCAGTACTAGAAAGGGTGACCCCATGGGAAGTCCTTGTGTTACACCCCGTTTCGTGTTTTTCTATTTTTGATTACTTGTTGACAGACGATTTTCAGCTCAAATCATCTGAATCTTGATCGGGACCAGATAAGACATGTGAAATCAACGTAGCTCGGTAACTGCCGGATTTGGAAAAAATTGTAGGCTAATTCCATTGTAAACGGGCAAACGAACGAGTCTCATTATTCCGCAATGAGCTGGCGAGATTTTAGCCGAATTCCTTCTCTAAGACCCTCTAATTTGCGATTTTTTCCGCTTCTGTTAAGCTTCTGTTTCCTCGAAAAATCCGCTTAGGAAGTCCAAATTCGATTCCGATCCATTTTATCGTATCACAGGCAAAATAATTTCTTTACATTCGCAATTTTCTTCTTTTTATTTTTTTCCTATTTTCTGGGAACATTTAGCGATTTGTGTTGTCGTGAGCCGGTTCTGTGCGGAAGAGTATGACGCAGATTACTCCTGAGACAGTTAACTCAATAAAAACAATTATTTCGACTGTTTTGGATATAATTTACGTAAACGGTCGCGACACGAGGACTTCCCAGGGAGGACACCTATCCTAGATCTGCCATCGCGCCAGAACGCTTAACTTCATGGTTCTGATTGGGAGAGAGCAGTGTCGCGTGATGTCCATCGCCGCCCGCGCACATATACTCGAGGGATATAAGAATAAACATCCCACTCAAAGTCGGGTTCGATCATACCAGCACTAATGCACAGAATCCCATCAGAACTTCAAAGTTAAGCGTGCTTGGGCGAGAGCAGTACTAGGATGGGTGACCCACTGGGAAGTCCTCGTGTTGCAAGCCAGTTTAGTGTTTTTCTATTTTGATTATTTGTTGACGACAATTTTTGGCTCAAATCACTCTGAATCTCGATCGAGACCAGATAAGACATTAAAATCACGTAGCTCGGGCACTGCCGTATTTTGACAAAATTGTAGCCTAATTTGATTGTAAACGGGCAAACGAACGAGACTCATTACTTAGCAATGAGCTGGACAGATTTTAGCCGAATACCTTCTCTAAGACCCTCTAATTTGCGATTTTTCGCTTCTGTTAAGCTTCCGTTTCCTCGAGAAATCAGCTTAGGAAGTCCTAAATTCGATTCCGGTTCCATTTTATCGTATCCCAGGCATAATGATAGCTTTACATTCGCTATTTTCTTCTTCTTATTTTTTTTTCTATTTTCTTGGAACATTTAGCGATTTTTGAGGTCGTGAGCCGGTTTCTGTGCGGAAGGGGTATGACGCAGATTACTCCGGAGACAGTTAACTCATTAAAAACAATTATTTCGATTGTTTTATCCATAATTTACGTAAAGGGTCGCGACACGAGAACTTCCCAGGGAGGTCACCAATCCTAGCTCTGCCATCGCGCCAGAACGCTTAACTTCATGGTTCTGAATGGGCGAGAGCAGTGCCGTGTGTTGTCCATCGCCGCCCGCTCGACACGTAATCGAGGGATATAAGAATGAACATCCCACTCAATGTCGGGTGCGATCATACCAGCACTAATGCACTGGATCCCATCAGAACTCAGAAGTTAAGCGTGCTTGGGCGAGAGCAGTACTAGGATGGGTGACCCCCTGGAAAGTACCCGTATTGCGCCCCTTTTCGTGATTTTCTATTTTTGATTACTTGTTGACAGACGATTTTCGGCTTAAATCATCTGAATCTTGATCGTGACCAGATAAGACATGTGAAACAACGTCAGCTTGGGCACTGCCGGATTTGGACAAATTGAAGCCTAATTTGATTGTAACGGGCAACGAACGAGACTCATTACTCCGCAGTGAGCTGGCGAGATTTTAAGCCGAATTCCTTCTTAAAGACCCTCTAATTTGCGATGTTCGCTTCTGTTAAGCTTCCGTTTCCTCGAGAAATCCACTTAGATGTCCAAATTCGATTCCGGTCTATTTTATCATATAACAGCATAATATAGCTTTACATTTGCTATTTTCTTCTTCTTATTTTTTTTTTTTCCATTTTCTGGGAACATTTAGCGATTTTTGTGTCGTGAGCCGGTTCTGTGCGGAAGGGTATGACGCAGATTACGCCGGAGACGGTTAACCTCATTACAAAAATTATTTCAATTGTTTTAATCCATAATTTACGTAAAGGGTCGCGACGCGAGGACTTCCCGGGGAAGTCACCCATCCTAGCTCTGTCATCGCGCCAGAACGCTTAACTTCATGGTTCTGATTGGGCTGAGAGCAGTACTGCGTATTGTCTATCGCCGCCCGCTCCACACGTACTCGAGGGATATAAGAATAAACATCTCATTAAATGTCGGGTGCGATCATACCAGCACTAATGCACCGGATTCCATCAGAACTCCGAAGTTAAGCGTGCTTGGGCGAGAGCAGTACTAGGATAGGTTACCCCCTGGGAAGTCCTCCTTTTCGTGTTTTTCTATTTTTGATTACTTTTTGGCAGACGATTTTCAACTCAAATCGTCTGAATCACGATCGAGAGCAGATAAGACATGTAAAATCAACGTAGCTCGGGCACTGCCGGATTTGGACAAAATTGAAGCCTAATTTGATTGCAAACGGGCAAACGAACGAGACTCATTGCTCCGCAATGAGCTGACGAGATTTTAGCCGAATTCCTTCTTTAAGACCCTCTAATTTGCGATTTTCCGCTTCTGTTAAGCTTCCGTTTCCTCGAGAAATCCGCTTATGAAGTCCAAATTCGATTCCGGTCCATTTTATCGTATCACAGGCATAATAATAGCTTTACATTCGCTATTTTCTTCTGCTTATTTTTTTTTCCATTTTCTGGGAACATTTAGCGATTTTTGTTGTCGTGAGCCGGTTCTGTGCAGAAGCGTATCACGCAGATTACGCCGGATACGGTTAACTCATTAAAAACAATTATTTCATTTGTTTTATCCATAATTTACGTAAAGGGCCGCGACACGAGGACTTCCCAGGGAAGTCACCCATGCTAGCTCTGCCATCGCGCCAGAACGCTTCACTTCATGGTTCTGATTGGGCGAGAGCAGTGCTGCGTGTTGTCCATCGCCGCCCGCTCCACACGTACTCGAGGGATATAAGAATAAACATCTCATGAATGTAGGGTGCGATCATACCAGCACTAATGCACCGGATTCCATCAGAACTCCGAAGTTAAGCGTGCTTGGGCGAGAGCAGTACTAGGATAGGTGACCCCCTGGGAAGTCCTCCTTTTCGTGTTTTTCTATTTTTGATTACTTTTTGGCACACGATTTTCAACTCAAATCGTCTGAATCACGATCGAGAGCAGATAAGACATGTGAAATCAACGTAGCTCGGGCACTGCCGGATTTGGATATAAATTGTAGCCTAATTTGATTGTAATCGGTTAAAAGAACGAGACTCGTTACTCCGCAATGAGCTGGCGAGATTTTATCCGAATTCTTTCTCTATACCCTCTAATTGCGATTTTCCGCTTCTGTTAAGCTTCCGTTTCCTCGAGAAATCCGCTTAGGAAGTCCGAAATTTGATTCCGGTTCCATTTTATCGTATCCCAGGCATAATAATAAATTTACATTCGCTATTTTTTTTCTTATTTTTTTTCTATTTTCTGAGAACATTTAGCGATTTTTGTTGTCGTGAGCCAGTTCTGTGCGGAATGGTATGACGCAGATTACTCCGGAGACGGTTAACTCATTAAAAACAATTATTTCGACTGTTTTATCCATAATTTACGTAAACGGTCGCGACACGAGGACTTCCCTGGTCATGGATCGTTAGGATGGTCCAGCATGAGCTGAGGCCTTTGTTGGTTCAGCATAATGGCCCGTGATCGTTACAAAAAAAGGCGCCTTTTTTTGTAACGGTCATGGGCCATTAGGCTGAACTAACAAAGGCCTCGGCCCATACCCACGCACCACTACTGGTCATGGGCCGTTAGTATGGTCCAACATGGGCATCGGCCCATGCCCATGCACCGTCACTCATAGAATATCTCACCCCTGGTAAGTGGTTTCTTTCGCCTTCTCCCAACACTTGAACCCAGGACCTCCAGACTTAAGTACCTAGATTCCTAAGTGTTGGTACCAGTTGAGAATTAGTCTTTTTATATTATTTTAGCCCTTATGAACCACGACTCGGCCCCCGTGAACTATTTTTCAATTTTCCCAAGTTTTAAAAACCCTAATAACCCAAAATCTTCGACCCCGAGCCATCTCTTGATTTTCACGAGTTACCCCCGAACCATGTTGATCCAAAACTTGACCAACATCCTAAAGTACCTACTGGACCCAAAGATCCAACGGAAAACACCCAAAACCAAAAAACGAGCCCCATACTCCTCTACCATAAGCTGGCCCAGAAATCCTTGTTGGACAAGGACTCTTGATCAAGCTTCCCTGCCCCTACCAACGAACCCAGCCACCGAACCCACCTGTTGTGCACCCCCTAAGGGACCCAGGCCCCCAGGACCATGCCCCACCAGCCTGCAACAAGCCCAGAACCCAGCTCGCAATTCCCCTTGATTCTCGGGTGGGAGTCATAGCTTGCTAGGACTCCTTCCCAGCCCTTGATTGCGAGCCCTAGCATGGCTAGGACTCTCTCTCTAACTCACCCACGACCTTGGCTAACCCCTGGAACTAGCCAACCAAGCCCTAGACCCTGCAACCATAAAACTGAACCCCTTTGCTCCATGACAGCAAGTTGCTGCACAGCTTGTGTTCTATTGCATGTGTGGTGTTAAGGTGATTATATAGGACTCTAAATCCCGTGCAAAATCGTGCCTAAACATAACCTATATCATGGCAGCCCGTATATACATGTAAACGACAAAAGTTTGAATCAAAATCATGCTTGGAATTTCATGGATTGCATAAAAACGAAATAATTCAAAGTGTCACTTGTTTCTCCAAAATTTCATGCATAAAAATATAATATGATTTCATGATGGTTTAAGGGAAGAATAGGTGTGCCTATGCGTAATTTACGCACGAAAATCATTGACGATGAAGAAGAACGGAGCAAGAACCTTGGCTAAGACTTTCCTTGGCAATGCTCGAAAGTTTGCCTCAATTTTAAGCATGTGTAGGCGTGTAATCTAGGTATTTTCAGAAGAGTGGCCGTGTGCTTTTGAAAGAATCGTTGGGTTATGGGAAAGGTTTACATATTATATACTAATTAAACACTAACAAGGCTTAGGCCTATTAAGCCCTAAGCTAAGCCCATTAGCTTTAATTAGAATTAAATAAAATATTAGTAAGTTTTGGTAAAAATAGTTGGGAATTAATAGCCGATTTGCCAAAAAGTTCGTATTTTTTTATTGAAAAACCCACACCGATAAAATTTACTTCCCGGCGGATTAAAATCAACATGCAAGTATCGAAATTTAAGGGACCAAAATGAAATATTTCGAAAGATTGGGGACCTAAGGGCAATTTACGAACGTTTAAAGGGCTGAATCAGAATTTTCGAAATAATATAAGGATTTATTGTTGTCCATCGCCGCCGAGCCACCACGTACTCGAGGGATATAAGAATAAACATCCCACTCAATATTGGGTGCGATCATACCAGCACTAATGCATCGGATCCCATAAGAACTCGGAAGTTAAGCGTGCTTGGGCGAGAGCAATACTAGGATGGGTGACCCCCCGGGAAGTCCTCGTGTTGCACCCTTTTCGTGTTTTTCTATTTTTGATTACTTGTTCACAGATGATTTTCGGCTCAAATCATCTGAATCTGGATCAAGACCAGATAAGACATGTGAAATCAACGTAGCTCGGGCACTGCCGGATTTGGACAAAATTGTAGGCTAATTCGATTGTAAACGGGAAAACGAACGAGACTCATTACTCCGCAATGAGTTGGCGAGATTTTATCCGAATTCCTTCTCTAAGACCCTCTAATTTGCGATTTTCCGCTTCTGTTAAGCTTCCTTTCCTCGAGAAATCTGTTTAGGAAGTCCGAAATTCGATTCCGGTTCAATTTTATCGTAACCTAGGCAAAATAATAGCTTTACATTCGCTATTTTCTTCTTCTTATTTATTTCTATTTTCTAGGAACATTTTGCGATTTTTTTTGTCGTGAGCCGGTTCTGTGCGGAAGGATATGACAAGGATAACACCGGAGACGGTTAACTCATTAAAAACAATTATTTTGACTGTTTTAGCTATAATTTATGTGAACGGTGGCGACATGAGGACTTCCCAGGGAGATCACCCATCCTAGCTCTGCCATAGCGCCAGAACGCTGAACTTCATGGTTCTGATTGGGCGAGAGCAGTGACGCGTGTTGTCCATCGCCGCCCGTTCCAAACGTACTCGAGGATTATAAGAATAAACATCCCACTCAATGTCGGGTGCGATCATACCAGCACTAATGCACCGGATCCCATCAGAACTCCGTAGTTAAGCGTGCTTAGGCGAGAGCTGTACTAGGATGGGTGACCCCTTGGGAAGTCCTCGTGTTGCACCCTTTTTTTTTTTTTTATATTTTTTATACTTGTTGACAGACGATTTTCGGCTCAAAGCATCTGAACCACGATCGGGACTAGATAAGACATGTGAAATCAACGTAGCTCGGGCACTGCCGGATTTGGACAAAATTTTAGCCTAATTGGATTGTAAACGGGCAAATGCCCGAGACTCATTACTCCGCAATGTGCTGGAGAGATTTTAGCGGAATTCTTTCTCTAAGACCCTCTAATTTGCGATTTTCCGCTTCCGTTTCCTCGAGAAATCCGTTTAGGAAGACCGAAATTCGATTCCGGTTCCATTTTATCGTATCCCAGGCATAATAATAGCTTTACATTCGCTATTTTCTTCTTCTTATTTTTTTCTATTTTCTGGGAACATTTAGCGATTTTTGTTATCGTGAGCCAGTTCTATACGGAAGGGTATGACGCAGATTACTCCGGTGACGGTTAACTCATTAAAAACAATTATTTCGACTGTTTTAGCTATAATTTACGTAAACGGTCAAGACACAAGGACTTCACAGGGAGGTCACCCATCCTAGCTCTGCCATCGCGCCAGAACGCTTAACTTCATGGTTCTGAATGGGCGAGAGCAGTGCCGCGTGTTGTCCATCGCCGCCCGCTCCACACGTACTCAAAGGATATAAGAATAAACATCCCACTCAATGTCGGGTGCGATCATACCATCATTAATGCACCGAATCCCGTCAGAACTCCGAAGTTAAGCGTGCTTGGCCGAGAGCAGTACTAGTATGGGTGACCCCCTGGGAAGCCCGTGTTGCACCCCTTTTCGTGTTTTTTCTTTTTTTGATTACATGTTGACAGACAATTTTTCTGTCTCAAAATTATAGCCTAATTTGATTGTAAACAGGCAAACAAACTAGACTCATGCTCCGCAATGACTGTGGCGAGATTTAGCCAAATTCCTTCTCTAAGCCCCCTTTAATTTGCGATTTTCGCTTCTGTTAAGCTTCCGTTTCATCGAGAATCCGTTTAGGAAGTCGAAATTCGATTCCGGTTCCATTTGTATCGTATCCCAGTCATAATAATAGCTTCCATTCGCTATTTTTTTCTTCTTATTTTTTTTTCCTATTTTCTGGGAACATTTTTCTATTTTTATTGTCTTGAGCAGGGTCTGTGCGGAAGGGTATGACACATATTACTCCGGAGACGGTTAACTCATTAAAAACAATTATTTCGACTGTTTTATACATAGTTTACGTAAACGATCGCAACACGGGTACTTCCCAGGGAGGTCACCTATCCTAGCTTTGCCATTGCGCCAGAATGCTTAACTTCATGGTTCTGATTGGGCGAGAGCAGTGCCGCGTGTTGTCCATCGCTGTCCGCGCCACACGTACTCGAGGGATATAAGAATAAACATCCCACTCAATGTCCGGTGCGATCATACCAGCACTAATGCACCGGATCCCATCAGAACTCCGAAGTTAAGCGTGCTTGGGCGAGATTAGTACTAGGATGGGTAACCCCTTGGGAAGTCCTCGTGTTGCACCCCTTTTCGTGTTTTTCTATTTTAGATTACTTGTAGACAGACGATTTTTGACTCAAATCATCTGAATCTCGATCGGGACCAGATAAGACATGTGAAATCAACGTAGCTCGGGCACTGCCGGATTTGGACAAAATTGTAGCCTAATTTGATTGTAAACGGGCAAACAAACGAGACTCATTACTCCGCAATGAGCTGGCGAGAATTTAGCCGAATTCCTTCTCCAAGACCCTCTAATTTGCGATTTTACGCTTCTGTTAAGCTTCCGTTTCCTCGAAAAATCCGTTTAGGAAGTCCGAAATTCGATTCCGGTTCTTTTTATCGTATCCCAGGCATAATAATAGCTTTACATTCGCTATTTTCTTCTTCTTATTTTTCTTTTCTATTTCTTGGGAACATTTAGCGATTTTTTTTGTCGTGAGCCGGTTTTGTGCGGAAGGGTATGACGCAGATTACACCAGAGACGGTTGACTCATTAAAAACAATTATTTCGACAGTTTTAGCTATAATTTACGTAATCAGTCGAGACACGAGGAGTTCACAGTGAAGTCACCCATCCTAGCTCTGCCATTGCGCCAGAACGCTTAACTTCATGGTTCTGATTGGGCGAGAGCAGTGCCGCGTGATTTTCATCGCCGTCCGCTCCACATGTACTCGAGGGATATAAGAATAAACATCCCACTCAATGTCGGGTGCGATCATACCTGCACTTATGCACCGGATCCCATCAGAACTCCGAAGTTAAGCGTGCTTGGGCGAGAGCAGTACTAGGATGTGTGACCCCCTTGGAAGTCCAAGTGTTGCACTCTTTTTTGTGTTTTTCTATTTTTGATTACTTGTTGACAGACGATTTTCGGCTCATAATCTGAATCTCGATCGGGACCAGATAAGACATGTGAAATCAACGTAGCTCGGGCACTGCCGGATTTAGACAAAATTGTAGGCTAATTTTTATAAACGGGCAACGAGACTCAGTACTCCGCAATGGGCTGGCGAGATTTTAGCCGAATTATTTCTTTAAGACCCTCTAGTTTGCGATTTTCCGCTTCTGTTAAGCTTCTGTTTCCTCGAGAAATCCGTTTAGGAAGTCCGAAATTCGATTCCGTTTCCATTTTATCGTATCCCAGGCATAATAATAGCTTTACATTCGCTATTTTATTATTCTTATTTTCTTTTCTATTTTCTCGGAACATTTAGCGATTTTTGTTGTCGTGAGTCGGTTCTATGCGGAAGGATATGACGTAGATTACTCCGGAGACGGTTAACTCATTAAAAACAATTATTTTGACTGTTTTAGCTATAATTTATGTAAACGGTCGCGACACAAGGACTTCCAAGGGAGGTCACCCATCCTAGCTCTGTCATCGCGCCAGAACGCTTAACTTCATGGTTCTGATTGGGCGAGAGCAGTGCCGTGTGTTGTCCATCGCCGCCCGCTCGACACGTAATCGAGGGATATAAGAATAAACATCCCACTCAATGTCGGGTGCGATCATACCAGCACTAATGCACCGGATCCCATCAGAACTCCGAAGTTAAGCGTGCTTGATCGAGAGCAGTACTAGGATGGGTGACCCCCTGGGGGAGTCCTCGTGTTGCACTCCTTTTCGTGTTTTTATATTTTTTATTACTTGTTGACAGGCGATTTTCGTCTCAAATTATCTGAATCTCGTTCGTGACCAGATAAGACATATGAAATTAAGTAGCTCGGGCACTTGCGAATTGGACAAATAGTAGCCCAATTTGGATTGTAAACAGGCAAACGAACGAGACTCATTCCTCCGCAATGAGCTGGCGAGATTTTAGCAAATTCCTTCTCCAAGACCCTCTAATTTGCGATTTTCCGCTTCTGATTCCATTTACTCGAAATCCGCTTAGGAAGTCCGAAATTCGATTCCGATTCCATTTTAATCGTATCTCTGCATAATAATAGCTTTCCTTCGCTATTTTCTTCTTCTTTTTTTCTATTTTCTGGAACATTTAGCGATTTTTATTGTCTTGAGCAGGTCTGTGCGGAAGGTATGACGCTATTACTCGGAGACGTTTAACTCATTAAAAACAATTATTTCATATGTTTATCCATATTACGTAAATGGTCGCGAAACGAGGACTTCCCTGGAGGTCACCCATCTTAGCTCTGCCATCGCGCCAGATCGCTTAACTTCATGGTTTTGATTGGGCGAGAGCAGTGCCGCGTGTTGTCCATCGCCGCCCGCGCCGCACGTACTCGAGGGATGTAAGAAATAAACATCCCACTCAATGTCAGGTGGATCATACCAGCACTAATGCACCGGATCCCATAAGAACTCGAAGTTAAGCATGCTTGGGCGAGAGCAGTACTATGATGGGTGAACCCTGGAGTCCCGTGTTTGCACCTCTTTCGTGTTAATCAATTTGATACTTGTTGACAGACGTTTTCGGCTCAAATCATCTGAATCTTGATCGGGACCAGATAAGACATGTGAAATCAACGTAGCGGTCACTGCTGGATTTGGACAATTGTAGCTAATTTGTTGTAAACGGGCAAACGAACGAGACTCATTACTCGCAACGAGCTGACGAGATTTAGACGAATTCCTTCTCTAGACCTCTAATTTACGATTTCCGCTTCTGTTAAGCTTCCATTTCCTCGAGAAATCCGCTTAGGAAGTTCTAAATTCTATTCCGGTTCCATTTTATCATATTCAGGCATAATAATAGCTTTACATTTGCTATTTTCTTCTTCTTATTTTTTTTCTATTTTCTGGGAACATTTAGCGATTTTTGTTGTCTTGAACAGGTTCTGTGCGGAAGGGTATGACGCATATTACTCCGGAGACGGTTAACTCGTTAAAAACAAATATTTCAGCTGTTTAATCCATAATTTACGTAATCGGTCGTGACACGAGGACTTCCCAGGGAGGTCACCCATCCTAGCTCTGCCACTGCGCCAGAACGCTTTACTTCATGGTTTTGATTGGGCGAGAGCAGTGCCGCGTTTTGTCCATCGCCGCCCGCTCCAAAGTACTCGAGGGATATAAGAATAAACATCCCACTCAATGTCGGGTGCGATCATACCAGCACTAATGCACCGGATCCCATCAGAACTCCGAAGTTAAGCGCGCTTGGGCGAGAGCAGTACTAGGATGGGTGACCCCCTTGGAAGTCCTCGTGTTGCACCCCTTTCGTGTTTTCTATTTTTGATTACGTGTTGACAGACGATTTTCGGCTCAAATCTGAATCTGGATCGGACCAGATAAGACTGTAAAATCAACGTAGCTCGGCACTGCGGATTTGAACAAAATTGTAGGCTAATTTGATTGTAAAGGGCAACAGCTGGCGAGAGTTTAGCCGAATTCTTTCTCTAAGACCCTCTAATTTGTGATTTTCCGCTTCTGTTAAGCTTCCGTTTCTCAAGAAATCCGCTTAGAATGTCGAAATTCAATTCCAGTTCCATTTTATCGTATCTCAGGCATAATAATAGCTTAACATTCGCTA
>NC_134559.1:38276417-38348770 GCF_025594145.1 Primulina tabacum
GTCATACCCTTCCGACAGAACCGGCTCACGACAAAAAAACGCTAAATGTTCCAGAAAATTAGAAAAAAAAATAGGAAAAAAATTAGCGAATGAAGTTATTATTGTGCCTGCGATACGATAAATGGAATCGATCACAATTTCGGACTTCATAAGCGGATTTCTCGAGGAAACGGAAGCTTAACAAAAGCGAAAAATCGCAAATTAGAGGATCTTAGAGAAGAATTCGCTAAAAATCTTTCAGCTCATTGGCGGAGTAAGAGTCTCGTTGTTTTCAGTTAACCATCAAATTAGGCTACAATTTTTTTTCCAAATCCGACAAGAGCCCGAGCTCGTTATTTCACATGTCTTATCTGGTTGCCGATCGTATTCAGATGATTTGAGCGAAAATCGTCTGTCAACAAGTAATCAAAAATAGAAAAACACGAAAAGGGGTGCAACACGAGGACTTCCCAGGGGGTCACCCATACTAGTACTGCTCTCGGCCAAGCACGCTTCACTTCGGAGTTCTGATGGGATCCGGTGCATTAGTGCTGGTATGATCACACCCGACATTGAGTGGGATGTTTATTCTTATATCGTTTGAGTACGTGTGGAGCGGGCGGCGATGGACAACATGCGGCACTGCTCTCGCCCAATCAGAACCATGAAGTTAAGCGTTCCGGTGCGATGGCAGAGCTAGGGTGGGTGACCTCCCTGGGAAGTCCTCGTGTCTCGACCGTTTACGTAAATTATAGCTAAAACTGTCGAAATAATTTTTTTTAATGAGTTAACCGTCTCTGGTGTAATCTGCGTCATACCCTTCCGCAAAGAACCGGCTCACGACAAAAAAAATCGCTAAATATTCCCAGGAAATAGAAAAGAAAAATAAGAAGAAGAAAATAGCGAATGTAAAGCGGAAATTATGCCTGAGATACGATAAAATAGAACGGAATCGAATTTCGGACTTCCTAAGCGGATTTCTCGAGGAAACGGAAGCTTAACAGAATTAATTCGGCTAAAATCTCGTCAGCTCATTGCGGAGTAACGAGTCTCGTTCGTTTGCCTGATTACAATCGAATTAGGCTACAATTTTGTCCAAATCTGGCAGTGCCCGAGCTACGTTGATTTCACATGTCTTATCTGCTCTCCATCGCGATTCAGACGATTTGAGCCGAAAATCGTCTGTCAACAAGTAATCAAAAATTGAAAAACACGAAAAGGGGTGCAACACGAGGACTTTCCAGGGGTTTACCCATCATAGTACTGCTCTCGCCCAAGCACGCTTAACTTCGAAGTTCTGATAGGAACCGGTGCATAAGTGCAGGTATGATCACACTCGACATTGAGTGGGATGTTTATTCTTATATCCCTCGAGTACGAGTGGAGCGGGCGGCGATGGACAACACGCGGCACTGCTCTTGCCCAATCAGAACCATGAAGTTAAGCGTTCTGGCGCGATGGCAGAGCTAGGATAGGTGACCTCCCTGGGAAGTCCTCGTGTCGCAACCCTTTACGTAAATTATGGATAAAACAATCGAAATAATTGTTTTTAATGAGTTAACCATCTCCGTCGTAATATGCGTCACACCCTTCCGCACAGAACCTGCTCAAGACAACAAAAATCGCTTAATGTTCGCAGAAAAATAGAAAAAAAATTATGAAGAATAAAATAGCGAATGTTAAGCTATTATTATGCCTGGGATACGATAAAATGGAACTGGAATCGAATTTCGGACATTCTAAGCGGATTACTTGAGAAAACGGAAGCTTAACAGAAGCGGAAAATCACAAATTAGAGGGTCTTAGAGAAAGAATTCGGCTAAAATCGCGCCAGCTCATTGTGGAGTAATGAGTCACGTTCGTTTGCCCGTTTACAATCAAGTTAGCCTACAATTTTGTTCAAATCCGGCAGTGCCCGAGCTACGTTGATTTCACATGTCTTATCTGGTCCCGATCAAGATTCAGATGATTTGAGCCGAAAATCGTCTGTCAACAAGTAATCAAAAATAGAAAAACACGAAAAGGGGTGCTACACGAGGACTTCCAAGTGGGTCACCCATCCTAGTACTGCTCTCGCCCAAGCGCGCTTAACTTCAGAGTTCTGATGGGATCCGGTGCATTAGTGCTGGTATGATCGCACCCGACATTGAGTGGGATGTTTATTCTTATATCCCTTGAGTACTTGTGGAGCGGGCGGCGATGGACAAAACGCGGCACTGCTCTCGCCCAATAAGAACCATGAAGTAAAGCGTTCTGGCGCGATAGCAGAGCTAGGATGGGTGACCTCACTGGGAAGTCAATGTGTCGCGATCGTTTACGTAAATTATGGATAAAACAGTCGAAATAATTGTTTTTAATGAGTTAACCGTCTCCGGAATAATATGCGTCATACCCTTCCGCACAGAACATGTTCAAGACAACAAAAATCGCTAAATGTTCCCAGAAAATAGAAAAAAAAATCAGAAGAAGAAAATAGCAAATGTAAAGCTATTATTATGCCTGAATATGATAAAATGGAACCGGAATCAAATTTAGAACTTCCTAAGCGGATTTCTCGAGGAAATGGAAGCTTAACAGAAGCGGAAATCGTAAATTAGAGGGTCTTAGAGAAGGAATTCGTCTAAAATCTCGTCTGCTCGTTGCGCACGAGGACTTCCCGGGGGTTCACCCATCATAGTACTGCTCTCGACCAAGCATACTTAACTTCGGAGTTCTTATGGGATCCGGTGCATTAGTGCTGGTATGATCGCACCTGACATTGAGTGGGATGTTTATTCTTATATCCCTCGAGTACGTGCGGCGCGGGCGGCGATGGACAACACGCGGCACTGCTCTCGCCCAATCAAAACCATGAAGTTAAGCGATCTGGCGCGATGGCAGAGCTAAGATGGGTGACCTCCCAGGGAAGTCCTCGTTTCGCGACCATTTACGTAAATTATGGATTAAACATATGAAATAATTGTTTTTAATGAGTTAAACGTCTCCGGAGTAATATGCGTCATACCCTTCCGCACAGAACCTGCTCAAGACAATAAAAATCGCTAAATTTTCCCAGAAAATAGAAAAAAATAAGAAGAAGAAAATAGCGAATGGAAAGCTATTATTATGCATGAGATACGATAAAATGGAATCGTAATCGAATTTCGGACTTCCTAAGCGGATTTCTCAAGGAAATGAAAGCTTAACAGAAGCGGAAAATCGCAAATTAGAGGGTTTTGGAGAAGGAATTTGGCTAAAATCTCGCCAGCTCATTGCGGAGTAATGAGTCTCGTTCGTTTGCCCGTTTACAATCAAATTGGGCTACTATTTTGTCCAAATTCGGCAGTGCCCGAGCTACGTTAATTTCATATGTCTTATCTGGTCACGACCGAGATTCAGATGATTTGAGACGAAAATGGTCTGTCAACAAGTAATAAAAAATAGAAAAACACGAAAAGGAGTTCAACACGAGGACTCCCCATGGGGGTCACCCATCCTAGTACTGCTCTCGACCAAGCACGCTTAACTTCGGAGTTCTGATGGGATCCGGTGCATTAGTGTTGGTATGATCTCACCCGACATTGAGTGGGATGTTTATTCTTATATCCCTCGATTACGTGTCGAGCGGGCGGCGATGGACAACACACGGCACTGCTCTCGCCCAATCAGACCCATGAAGTTAAGCGTTCTGGCGCGATGGCAGAGCTAGGATGGGTGACCTCACTGTGAACTCCTCGTGTCTCGACTGTTTACGTAAATTATAGCTAAAACTGTCGAAATAATTGTTTTTAATGAGTCAACCGTCTCTGGTGTAATCTGCGTCATACCCTTCCGCACAAAACCGGCTCACGGCAAAAAAAATCGCTAAATGTTCCTAGGAAATAGAAAAGAAAAATAAGAAGAAGAAAATAGCGAATGTAAAGCTATTATTATGCCTGGGATACGATAAAATAGAACCGGAATCGAATTTCGGACTTCCTAAACGGATTTTTCGAGGAAACGGATGCTTAACAAAAGCGTAAAATCGCAAATTAAAGGGTCTTGGAGAAGGAATTCGGCTAAATTCTCGCCAGCTCATTGCGGAGTAATGAGTCTCGTTTGTTTGCCCGTTTACAATCAAATTAGGCTACAATTTTGTCCAAATCCGGCAGTGCCTGAGCTACGTTGATTTCACATGTCTTATCTGTTCCCGATCGAGATTCAGATGATTTGAGTCGAAAATCGTCTGTCAACAAGTAATCTAAAATAGAAAAACACGAAAAGGGGTGCAACACGAGGACTTCCCAAGGGGTCACCCATCCTAGTACTGTTCTCGCCCAAGCAGGCTTAACTTCGGAGTTCTGATGGGATCCGGTGCATTAGTGCTGGTATGATCGCACCTGACATTGAGTGGGATGTTTATTCTTATATCCCTCGAGTACGTGTGGCGCGGACAGCGATGGACAACACGCGTCACTACTCTCGCCCAATCAGAACCATGAAGTTAAGCATTCTGGCGCGATGGCAAAGCTAGGATAGGTGACCTCCCTGGGAAGTACTCGTGTTGCGATCGTTTACGTAAACTATGGATAAAACAGTCGAAATAATTGTTTTTAATGAGTTAACCGTCTCCGGAGTAATATGCGTCATACCCTTCCGCACAGACCCTGCTCAAGACAATAAAAATAGCAAAATGTTCCCTGAAAATATAAAAAAAAATAAGAAGAAAAAAATAGCGAATGGAAAGCTATTATTATGACTGGGATACGATAAAATGGAACCGGAATCGAATTTCGGACTTCCTAAACGGATTTCTCGAGGAAACGGAAGCTTAACAGAAGCGGAAAATCGCAAATTAAAGGGGCTTAGAGAAGGAATTTGGCTAAAATCTCGCCAGCTCATTGCGGAGCAATGAGTCTCGTTTGTTTGCCTGTTTACAATCAAATTAGGCTATAATTTTGTCCAAATTCGGCAGTGCCCGAGCTACGTTGATTTCATATGTCTTATCTGGTCCCGATCGAGATTCAGATGATTTGAGACGAAAATTGTCTGTCAACATGTAATCAAAAAAAGAAAAACACGAAAAGGGGTGCAACACGAGAACTTCCCAGGGGGTCACCCATACTAGTACTGCTCTCGGCCAAGCACGCTTAACTTCGGAGTTTTGACGGGATTCGGTGCATTAATGATGGTATGATCGCACCCGACATTGAGTGGGATGTTTATTCTTATATCCTCTGAGTACGTGTGGAGCGGGCGGCGATGGACAAAACGCGGCACTGCTCTCGCCCATTCAGAACCATGAAGTTAAGCGTTCTGGCGTGATGGCAGAGCTAGGATGGGTGACCTCCCTGTGAAATCCTTGTGTCTCGACCGTTTACGTAAATTATAGCTAAAACAGTCGAAATAATTGTTTTTAATGAGTTAACCGTCTCTAGAGTAATCTGCTTCATACCATTCTGTACAGAACCGGCTCACGATAACAAAAATCGCTAAATGTTCCCAGAAAATAGAAAAAAAATAAGAAGAAGAAAATAGCGAATGTAAAGCTATTATTATACCTGGGATACGATAAAATGGAACCGGAATCGAATTTCAGTCTTCCTAAACGGATTTCTCGAGGAAACGAAAGCTTAACGGAAGCGGAAAATCGCAAATTAGAGGGTCTTAGAGAAGGAATTCGGCTAAAATCTCTCCAGAACATTGCGGAGTAATGAGTCTCGTTCATTTGCTCGTTTACAATCCAATTAGGCTAAAATTTTGTCCAAATCCGGCAGTGCCCGAGCTATGTTGATTTCACATGTCTTATCTAGTCCCGATCGTGGTTCAGATGCTTTGAGCCGAAAATCGTCCTTCAAAAAGTATAAAAAATAGAAAAAAAAGAAAAAGGGTGCAACACGAGGACTTCCCAAGGGGTCACCCATCCTAGTACAGCTCTCGCCCAAGCACGCTTAACTACGGAGTTCTGATGGGATCCGGTGCATTAGTGCTGGTATGATCGCACCCGACATTGAGTGGGATGTTTATTCTTATATTCCTCGAGTACGTTTGGAACGGGCGGCGATAGACAACACGCGTCACTGCTCTCGCCCAATCAGAACCATGAAGTTAAGCGTTCTGGCGCTATGGCAGAGCTAGGATGGGTGACCTCCCTGGGAAGTCCTCATGTCGCGACCTTTCACATAAATTATAGCTAAAACAGTCAAAATAATTGTTTTTAATGAGTTAACCGTCTCCGGTGTAATCTTCGTCATATCCTTCCGCACAGAACCGGCTCACGACAAAAAAAATCGCAAAATGTTCCTAGAAAATAGAAAAAAAATAAGAAGAAGAAAATAGCGAATGTAAAGCTATTATTTTGCCTGGGTTACGATAAAATTGAACCGGAATCGAATTTCGGACTTCCTAAACAGATTTCTCGAGGAAAGAAAGCTTAACAGAAGCGGAAAATCGCAAATTAGAGGGTCTTAGAGAAGGAATTCGGATAAAATCTCGTCAGCTCATTGCGGAGTAATGAGTCTCGTTCGTTTTCCCGTTTACAATCGAATTAGCCTACAATTTTGTCCAAATCCGGCAGTGCCCGAGCTACGTTGATTTCACATGTCTTATCTGGTCCTGATCCAGATTCAGATTATTTGAGCCGAAAATCATCTGTGAACAAGTAATCAAAAATAGAAAAACACGAAAAGGGGTGCAACACGAGGACTTCCCGGGGGGTCTCACCCATCCTAGTACTGCTCTCGCCCAAGCACGCTTAACTTCCGAGTTTTGATGGGATCCGATGCATTAGTGCTGGTATGATCGCACCTGACATTGAGTGGGATGTTTATTTTTATATCCCTTGAGTACGTGTGGCTCGGGCGGCGATGGACAACATATAAATCCTTATATTATTTCGAAAATTCTTATGCAGCCCTTTAATGTTCGTAAATTGCCCTTAGGTCCCCAATCTTTCGAAATATTTCACTTTGGTCCCTTAAATTTCGATACTTGCATGTTGATTTTATACGCCGGGACGTAAATTTTATCGGTGTGGGTTTTTCAATAAAAAAATACGAACTTTTTGGCAAATCGGCTATTTAATTCCCAAACTATTTTTACCAAAACTTTACTAATATTTTATTTAATTCTAATTAAAGACTAATGGGCTTAATTAGGGGCTTAGTAGGCCTAAAGCCTTGTTAGTGTTTAATTAAGTATATAATATGTAAACCTTTCTCATAACCCAACGATTCTTTGAAAAGCACACGGCCACTCTTCTGAAAATACCTAGATTACACGGCCTACACATGCTTAAAAATTGAGGCAAACTTTCGAGCATTGCCAAAGGAAAGTCTTAGCCAAGGTTCTTGCTCCGTTCTTCTTCATCGTCAATGATTTTTCGTGCGTAAATTACGCATAGGCACACCTATTCTTCCCTTAAAACCATCATGAAATCATATTATATTTTTATGCATGAAAATTTTGGGAAACAAGTGACACTTTGAATTATTTTCGTTTTTATGCAATCCATGAAATTCCAAGCATGATTTTGATTCAAACTTTTGTCGTTTACATGTATATACGGGCTGCCATGATATAGGTTATAATCAGGCACGATTTTGCACGGGATTTAGAGTCCTAGATAATCACCTTAACACCACACATGCAATAGAACACAAGCTGTGCAGCAACTTGCTGTCATGGAGCAAAGGGGTTCAGTTTTATGGTTGCAGGGTCTAGGGCTTGGTTGGCTAGTTCCAGGGGTTAGCCAAGGTCGTGGGTGAGTTAGGGAGAGAGTCCTAGCCATGCTAGGACTCGCGATCAAGGGCTGGGAAGGAGTCCTAGCAAGCTATGACTCCCACCCGAGAATCAAGGGGAATTGCGTGCTGGGTTCTGGGCTTGTTGCAGGCTGGTGGGCGTGGTCCTGGGGGCCTGGGTCCTTAGGGGGTGCACAACAGGTGGGTTTGGTGGCTGGGTTCGTTGGTAGGGGCAGGGAAGCTTGATCAAGAGTCCTTGTCCAACAAGGATTTCTCAGCCAGCTTATGGTAGAGGAGTATGGGGCTCGTTTTTTGGTTTTGGGTGTTTTCCGTTGGATCTTTGGGTCCAGTAGGTACTTTAGGATGTTGGTCAAGTTTTGGATCAACATGGTTCGGGGGTAACTCGTGAAAATCAAGAGATGGCTCGGGGTCGAAGATTTTGGGTCATTAGGGTTTTTAAAACTTGGGAAAATTGAAAAATAGTTCACGGGGGTCGAGTCGTGGTTCATAAGGGCTAAAATAATATAAAAAGACTAAATTCTCAACTGGTACCAACACTTAGGAATCTAGGTACTTAAGTCTGGAGGTCCTGGGTTCAAGTGTTGGGGAAGGCGAAAGAAACCACTTACCAGGGGTGAGATATTCTATGAGTGACGATGCATGGGCATGGGCTGATGCCCATGTTGGACCATCCTAACGACCCATGACCAGTAGTGGTGCGTGATAATGGGCCGAGGCCTTTGTTAGTTCAGCCTAATGGCCCATGACCGTTACAAAAAAAGGCGCCTTTTTTTGTAACGATCACGGGCCATTAGGCTGAACCAACAAAGGCCTCGGCCCATGCTGGACCATCCTAACGATCCATGACCAGGGAAGTCCTCGCGTCGCGACCCTTTACGTAAATTATGGATAAAACAATCGAAATAATTGTTTTTAATGAGTTAACTGTCTCCGGAGTAATCTGCGTCATACCCTTCCGCACAGAACCGGCTCACGACCTCAAAAATCGCTAAATGTTCCCAGAAAATAGAAAAAAAATAAGAAGAAGAAAAGAGCGAATGTAAAGCTATCATTATGCCTGTGATACGATAAAATGGAACCGGAATCGAATTTAGGACTTCCTAAGCGGATTTCTCGAGGAAACGGAAGCTTAACAGAAGCGAAAAATCGCAAATTAGAGGGTCTTAGAGAAGGTATTCGGCTAAAATCTGGCCAGCTCATTGCGAAGTAATGAGTCTCGTTCGTTTGCCCGTTTACAATCAAATTAGGCTACAATTTTATCAAAATACGGCAGTGCCCGAGCTACGTGATTTTACATGTCTTATCTGGTCTCGATCGAGATTCAGATGATTTGAGCCAAAAATTGTCTGTCAACAAATAATCAAAAATAGAAAAACACTAAAATGGCTGCAACACGAAGACTTCCCAGTGGGGTCACCCATCCTACTACTGCTCTCGCCCAAGCACGCTTAACTTCGAAGTTCTGATGGGATTCTGTGCATTAGTGCTGGTATGATCGAACCCGACTTTGAGTGGGATGTTTATTCTTATATCCCTCGAGTATATGTGGCGCGGGCGGCGATGGACATCACGCGGCACTGCTCTCTCCCAATAAGAACCATGAAGTTAAGCGTTCTGGCGCGATGGCAGATCTAGGATAGGTGTCCTCCCTGGAAAGTCCTCGTGTCGCGACCGTTTACGTAAATTATAGCCAAAATGTTCCCAGAAAATAGGAAAAATATAATAAGAAGAAAATTGCGAATGTAAAGAAATTATTTTGCCTGTGATACGATAAAATGGATCGGAATCGAAATTGGACTTCCTAAGCAGATTTTTCGAGGAAACAAAAGCTTAACAGAAGCGGAAAAAATCGCAAATTAGAGGGTCTTAGAGAAGGAATTCGGCTAAAATCTCGCCAGCTCATTGTGGAATAATGAGAGTCGTTCGTTTGCCCGTTTACAATGGAATTAGCCTACAATTTTTTCCAAATCCGGCAGTTACTGAGCTACGTTGATTTCACATGTCTTATCTGGTCCCGATCAAGATTCAGATGATTTGAGCCGAAAATCGTCTGTCAACAAGTAATCAAAAATAGAAAAACACGAAACGGGGTGTAACACAAGGACTTCCCATGGGGTCACCCTTCCTAGTACTGCTCTCGCCCAAGCACGCTTAACTTCGGAGTTCTGATGGGATCCGGTGCTTTAGTGCTGGTATGATCGCACCCGACATTGAGTGGTATGTTTATTCTTATATCCCTCGAGTACGTGTGGCGCGGGCGGCGATGGACAACACGCGGCACTGCTCTCTCCCAATCAGAACCAAGAAGTTAAGCGTTCTGGCACGATGGCAGAGCTAGGATGGGTGACCTCCTTGGAATTCCTCGTGTCGCGACCGTTTACGTAAATTATAGCTAAAACAGTTGGAATAATTGTTTTTAATGCCCTTCCGCACAGAACCGGCTCACGACAACAAAAATCGCTAAATGTTCCCAGAAAATTGAAAAAAAAATAAAAAGAAGAAAATAGCGAATGTAAAGCTATTATTATGCCTGAGATACGATAAAATAGAACCGGAATCGAATTTCGGACTTTCTAAACGGATTTCTCGAGGAAACGGAAGCTTAGAATAAGAGGAAAATCGCAAATTAGAGGGTCTTAGAGAAGGAATTCGGCTAAAATCTCACCAGCTCATTGCGGAGTAATGAGTCTCGTTCGTTTGCCCGTTTACAATCAAATTAGGCTACAATTTTGTCCAACTCCGGAAGTGCCTGAGCTACGTTGATTCCACATGTCTTATCTGGTCCCGATCGAGATTCAGATTATTTGAGCCGAAAATTGTCTGTCAACAAGTAATCAAAAATTGAAAAACACGAAAAGGGGTGCAACACGAGGACTTCCCAGGGGGTCACCCATCCTAGTACTGATCTCGCCTAAGCATGCTTAACTTCGGAGTTCTGATGGGATCCGGTTCATTAGTGCTAGTATGATCGCACCCAACATTGAGTGGGATGTTTATTCTTATATCCCTCGAGTACATGTGGCGCGGGCGGCGATGGACAACAAGCTGCAGTGATCTCGCCCAATCAGAACTATGAAGTTAAGCGTTCTGGCGCGATGGCAGAGCTAGGATGGGTGACCTCCCTGGGAAGTCCTCGTGTCGCGACTGTTTACGTAAATTATGGATAAAACAGTCGAAATAATTGTTTTTAATGAGTTAACCGTCTCCGGAGTAATCTGCGTCATACCCTTCCGCACAGAACCGGCTCACGACAACAAAAATCGCTAAATGTTCTCAGAAAATAGAAAAAAAATAAGAAAAAGAAAATAGCGATTGTAAATCTATTATTATGCCTGAGATATGATAAAATGGAACCAGAATCGAATTTCGGACTTCTTAAACGGATTTCTCGAGGAAACGGAAGCTTAACAGAATCGGAAAATCGCAAATTAGAGGGTCTTAGAGAATGAATTCGGCTAAAATCTCGTCAGATCATTGCGGGGTATTGAGTCTCGTTCGTTTGCCCATTTACAATCAAATTAACCTACAATTTTGTCCAAATCCGGCAGTGCCCGAGCTACATTGATTTCACATGAATTATCTGGTCCCGATCGAGATTCAGATGATTTGAAACGAAAATCGTCTATCAAAATGTAATAAAAAATAGAAACACATGAAAAGGGGTGCAACACGAGGACTTACTAGGGGGTCACCCATCCTAGTACTGCTCTCGACCAAGCACGCTTCACTTCGGAGTTCTGATGGGATCTGGTGCATTAGTGCTGGTATGATCGCACCCGACATTGAGTGGGATTTTTATTCTTATATCTCTCGAGTACGTGTGGCGCGGGCGGCGATGGACAACACGCGGCACTGTTCTCGTCCAATCAAAACCATGAAGTTAGGCGTTCTGGCGCGATGGCAGAGCTAGGATGGGTGACTTCCCTGGGAAGTTCTCGTGTCGCGACCGTTTACGTAAATTATAGCTAAAATATTCAAAATAATTGTTTTTAACGAGTTAACTATCTCCGGAGTAATCTGCGTCATACCCTTCCGCACAGAACCGACTCACGACAACAAAAGTTGTTAAATGTTCCCAGAAAATAGAAAAAAAAAATAAGAAGAAGAAAATAGCGAATGTAAAGCTATTATTATGCCTGTTATACGATAAAATGGAACCAGAATCGAATTTCGGACTTCCTAAACGTATTTCTGGAGGAAACGGAAGCTTAACAGAAGTGAAAAATCGCAAATTAGAGGGTCATAGAGAAAGAATTCGGCTAAAATCTCACCAGCTCATTGCGGAGTAATTAGTCTCGTTCGTTTACCCGTTTACAATCAAATTAGCTTACAATTTTGTTTAAATCCGGCAGTGCCCGAGCTACGTTGATTTCACATGACTTATCTTGTCCCGATCGAGATTCAGATGATTTGAGCCGAAAATCGTCTGTCAACAAGTAATCAAAAATAGAAAAACACGAAAAGGGGTGCAACACGAGTACTTACCAGGAGGTCACCAGTCCTAGTATGGCTCTCGCCCAAGCACGCTTAACTTCGGAGTTCTGATGGGATCCGGTGCATTAGTGCTTGTATGATTGCACCCGACATTGAGTGGGATATTATTCTTAAATCCCTCGAGTACGTGTGGCGCGTGCGGCGATGGACAACACGCGGCACTGCTCTCGCCCAATTAGAACCATGAAGTTAAGCGTTCAGGCGCGATGGCAGAGCTAGGATGGGTGACCTCCATGGGATGTCCTCGTGTCGCGACCCTTTACGTAAATTATAGCTAAAAAAGTCAAAATAATTGTTTTTAATGAGTTAACCGTCTCCGGAGTAATCTGCGTCATACCTTTCCGCACAGAACCGGCTCACTACAATAAAAATCGCTAAATGTTCCCAGAAAATAGAAAAAAAAAGAAGAAGAAAATAGTGAATGTAAAGCTATTATTATGCCTGGGATACGATAAAATGGAACCGGAATCGAATTTCGAACTTCCTAAGCGGATTTCTCGAGGAAACAGAAGCTTAACTGAAGCGGAAAATCGCAAATTAGAGGGTCTTAGAGAAATAATTCGGCTAAAATCTCGCCAGCTCCTTGCGGAGTATTGAGTCTCGTTCGGTTGCCCGTTTACAATCAAATTAGGCTTCAATTTTGTCCAAATCCGGCAGTGCCCGTGCTACGTTGATTTCAAATGTCTTATCTGGTCTCGATCGAGATTAAGATGATTTGAGCCGAAAATCGTCTGTCAATCAAAAATAGAGAAACACGAAAAGGGGTGCAACACGAGGACTTATCAAGGGTCACCCATCCTAGTACTGCTCTCGCCCAAGCACGCTTAACTTCGGAGTTCTGATGTGATTTGGTGCATTAGTGCTAGTATGATCGCACCCAACATTGAGTGGGATGTTTATTCTTATATCCCTCGAGTACGTGTGGCGCGGACGGCTATGGACAACACGCGGCACTGCTCTCTCCTAATCAGAACCATGAAGGTAAGAGTTCTGACGCGATGGCGTAGCTAGGATGGGTGACCTCCCTGGGAAGTCCTCGTGTCGCGACCGTTTACGTAAATTATAGCTAAAATAGTCGAAATAATTGTTTTTAATGATTTAACCGTCTCCGGAGTAATCTGCGTCATACCCTTTCGCACAGAACCGGCTCACGACAACAAAAATAGCTAAATGTTCCCAAAAAATAGAAAAAAAATAAGAAGAAGAAAATGGCGAATGTAAAGCTATTATTATGCCTGAGATACGATAAAATAGAACCGGTATCGAATTTCGGACTTCCTAAACGCATTTCTGGAGGAAACGGAAACTTAACAGAAGCAAAAAATCGAAAATTAGAGGGTCTTAGAGAAGGAATTCGGCTAAAATCTCGCCAGCTCATTGCGGAGTAAAGAGTCTCGTTCTTTTTCCCGTTTACAATAAAATTAGCCTAAAATTTTATCAAAATCCGGCAGTGCCCGAGCTACGTTGATTTAACATGTCTTATCTGGTTCCGATCGAGATTCAGATGATTTGAGCCGAAAATCGTCTGTCAACAAGTAATCAAAAATAGAAAAACACGAAAAAAGGTGCAACACGAGGACTTCCCAGGGGGTCACCCATCCTAGTACTGGGGTTTTTTTAAAAAAATAATTTAAATTTTAAAATTAATTTCAATTATAATGTAAAAAAAAGAGTATGCAAATATACCTCAATCCGCGCTTACGAAGCGCGGACGCTGCCCACGTGGAGCAGCGTCCATGCTTTGTAAGTGCGGACCCTGCTCACGTGGTGCCACGTCCGCGCGACGGAATATTTAGCGACGGAATATATAACAAACCGTCGCTAAAATTGAATCAGCGACGGTTTAATTTTGGTTATTTTATTAAGGGTGAGTACATGATAATAACCACCTATAGGACACTAATATTTTACTTTAGTTTTTTGTTTTTTTTTAAATTTCAACACACACTTTTATTTTTTATTTTTTTTTCAACAATTCAAATATCAATTTAGTTTCTCCATAATTTATCAAATTTCACTTTATTCCATCGATAATGATAAAAAAGACTGTACACACACGCATCGCCTGTGCAGAGAAACTAGTATTCATTAACAGCCGCAGATAATAGTATAAACAGCGGGCACATGTACGCCACGGATAATCTTAAACTTTCAACGGTTTGCATCTTTGCAGCATGCAATGTTCGCTACGGAAAAAGAATTTGCGCGCTACGAAAAATCATTTTTGTTGTAGTGAAGACAGAGAAAAAAACAGACAAAAATTCATCACGAAATAAGTTTTTTCGGGAATATTTACTCTTGTCTAATATATATAAAATTAAATGATTATTTAAAAAATATTTTCTTGATAAAATTTCATTACTATTTTGACTGGAAGATCGTGAATTAAATTTATTAAACAAATAATAATTCTTGTTAAATTTAAGATTTAAACAGAAATTTTTGAGTAGGTCTCTTGTGAAACGGTCTCACGAATCTTTATCTCACGAATCTTTTTTGAATAGTAGAGATTCTTGAAAAAACTTATTTCGTGATGAATTTTTGTCTGTTTTTTTCTCTGTGTTCACTACAACAAAAATGGTTTTTCGCATCGCGCAAATTCTTTTCCCGCAGCGAACATTGCATGCTGCAAAGATGCAAACCGTTGAAAGTTCAAGATTATCCGCTGCGTACATGTGCACGCTGTTAATACAATTATCTACGGCCGTTAATAAATTATGGAGAGACTAAATATATATTTGAATTGTTGAAAAAAAATTAATAAAAGTGTATGTTGATATTAAAAAAAAAAACAAAAACCTAAAGTGCAATAGTTGGTGACCCATAGGTGGTTATTATCATGTCCTCACCCTTAATAAAATAACCAAAATTTAGGAATAACGACGGTTTTTAAACCGTTGCTCAAACTAGCGTCGGTTTCGAAACCGTCGCTGATTCTATTTTCGCGACATATATTAAACCGTCGCTGATTCCATTTTAGCGACAGTTTATAAACCATCGCTGATTCAATTTGAGCGATGGTTTTATATATATTCCGTCGCTAATTATTCCGTCGCGCGGACGTGGTACCACGTGAGCAGCGTCCGCGCTTACGAAGCATTAGTGATGGTATGATCGCACCCGACATTGAGTGGGATGTTTATTCTTATTTCCCTCGAGTACGTGTGGAGCGGGCGGCGATGAAAAACACGAGGCACTGCTCTCGCCCAATCAGAACCATGAAGTTAAGCGTTCTGGCGCGATGGCAGAGCTAGGATGGGTGACCTCCCTGGGAAGTTTTCGTGTCGCAACCATTTACGTAAATTATGGATTATTTTTTTAATGAATTAACCGTGTCCGGAGTAATCTATGTCATACCCTTCCGCACAGAACTGGCTCACGACAACAAAAATCTCTAAATGTTCCCAGAAAATAGGAAAAAAAATAAGAAGAAGAAAATAGCGAATGTAAAGCTATTATTATGAATGGGATACGATAAAATGGAACCGGAATCAAATTTCGAACTTTCTAAGCGGATTTCTCGAGGAAACGGAAGCTTCACAGAAGCGAAAAATCGCAAGTTAGAGGGTCTAAGAGAAGGAATTTGGTTAAAATCTCGCCAGCTCATTGCAGAGTAATGAGTCTCATTCGTTTGCCCGTTTACAATCAAATTAGGCTACAATTTTGTCCAAATCCGGCAGTGCCCGAGCTACGTTGATTTCACATGTCTTATCTGGTCCCGATCAAGATTCAGATGATTTGAGTCGAAAATCGTCTGTCAACAAGTAATCAAAAATAGAAAAACACGAAAAGAGATGCAACACGAGGACTTCCTAAGGGGTCACCCATCCTAGTACTGCTTTCGCCCAAGCACGCTTAACTTCGGAGTTCTGATGGGATCCGGTGCATTAGTTGTAAGGCCCGAGAATTTGATTACCGTAATCTGAGATTAATCTGAAATGATTTGGCAATAATTAATACGATTATTGATTTTTAATCGAGATAATTACGAAAGGCCTAACCGAGACACGAAATGAGATAGCGTGTGAAAATGGAAGTGCGAGGACAGTAGCATCGGCGCACATGCGCGACCGGATGCGCGCACATGCGCCAAACAGGCAGAAGACCTCGCGCATATGCGCGGAAGATGTCGCGCATATGCGCGAAGCCTATGCGAGTGACTCCAGAGGGTCTCGCGCATATGCGCGAGGCGATGTACAGGATATGCGCGGAGACCGAGTGTCTCGCGCATATGCGCTGATTGGGGTCGCGCATATGCGCGAGACGTGTTTTATGAAGGAGTGAGCCGCTTTCCTTGCATGCACGAAATATGTATGTATATATATATATAAACATACAAACGGTAATCCTCAGAAGGAAAAAGAAAGAAAGGAACGGAAGAAGCAGCTTCTGCTTTTGATCGAGATTTATGAAAAATCCGTCCGTCTGTTTTTGAATCCGACTTCAGTACTGTTTTCCAATCAACGCAGGCTACAACTGGACGTAAGTTTTGTTACGTTTAGACATGTTCTGAAATTATGATGTTGTCAGAATTAAATGGAATTCATATATGATATTCTTGACATGTTAGACATCATAGAATCGAAGTCAGATTAAAGAATAGACTGTTTATGAAATTGTTATGAATTTCAGAGTTGATTTAGTTGAGATTCTATACTAGAATTGTGATATTATTCAGATTATGAGTTGTACTGATACTGGTTATGACTTCTTGTATTATATCTGTGATGTTGAGATAGACGGGGTTATCGTGACTGTATTGTTATGCCGTCGAAACATCAGTAGATTGATATTGATCAGATTCAGTATTGATTTAGATTGATCAGATTCAGTAATGATTTCGATTGTATCGTGATATCGTTGATATGAATTAGATTGTGCCTTGTTCAGATATGGATCAGATTATGTATTGGTTTGAGTATTGATCAGAACAAGTCTTGAATTGATTTATATACTGATATTGTATTTATGCGATTGTCATCGCCAGACTGGTTATGGACAGATTGGAATACGAGACTTCGTCTTCGTCGGATCGAGAAGATAAAGGTATAAATAAATGTTGATTCGGGATTGCACAACTCGAGTTAGGTTTGACTTGAGTTTCCCAAATCACATACTTTACCTTATTGCATTGATATTTGCAGATTATCAGATTGATACGTTTAGTCTATTGAATTATAGTAGAGCCAGAGTTTGAGTCTAGGGCAGATCCGCCTAGCTAGGGCAGAATCGCCGAGGCTTTGTCAGAACCGCGTAGACTCTAGACTTACGGTGTATCGATGAGCTTAGATGTAGATCGACGTCTATTGTAGACATTCGATACAGCATACCAAAGTCTAAATTAGATCGGGATCCCTAGATTAGAATAAGAGATGAGTCGAGTCTTAGATATCGAGACTAGAACTTGATTTACAGATCCGTATTGATTTATGTTTCGTAGATTACGATTCATGTTTTATTTACAGATTGGTATTGATACATGTTATTGACTATGCTACATGTGATAAGATATAATTCATGCTTTTATGTTAATTCAGTTAACTGCATATATACATTATTTATACTGGGATTTATTCTCACCGGAGTATCCGGCTGTTGTCTTGTTTGTATGTGTGCATGACAACAGGTGGGACAGGATCAGGGTCAAGAGGATGATGAGAGATCGAGATTAGAGTGGTGATTCCGGACTTGGATGTAGACTTGGTTTAATACTTGAAATTTAGTAGTTAAACCTTAGACTAGTTTGAATAATTTTTGTACATTATTGTACTTTTATACTGAGATGTATATTAGTTAATTCCATTACGTTCCGCACTTACATTTTAAAAAAAGAAAAATTTTTAGACCCTGTTTATTTTAATTGATAATTAAATCCCAAAGATGATTAAGAAGATGATTAGCGTCCGGGTCCCCACAACAGGTGGTATCAGAGCGATAGATCCTTTAGATTGAGATAGAAGAGAATGAGCGAGGTAGATTGAGTTTTCTTTCCTTGCATGTGAATGCTAGTATGAGATTAGGTTTTACTGCTTTGAAATACATGGTTACCTAATTATCTGATTTGAGTTGGTATTATGTATTATTGAGTATGAATCAGATCTGATTCATGATCAGAAGTAAGATGATTAGAGAAAGATCGGAACAGATTTGTAGTATTTGAGTACTAATGTTTTGATAAGCAGATATCCCTCCACGGAGAATTCCAGGAATGGGTAGTACTTCGACTGAACAAATAGATGTATCAGAAACTCAGATAGAAATACAGGTGAAAGAATTTCAGTTATTTCAGCTGTCGATTCTGAGTGGTACCGAGACGTCTGAAGATTGTGAGAACTGGTTCGATGACATAGAATTACTTTTTGATTTACTTGATTATTCAGATGAGCAGAGAATTAAACTGATATTCCACCAGTTACGAGAGACTGCCAGGAGTTGGTGGATTACAAGTAAAAAATGCTAGAATAGAGAGGTACAGTGATTTCGTGGGAAATATTCAGAACTGAATTTTATCGAAGATTTTTCTCAGTTTCGTACCGAGAGGACAAGAAAGCAGAATTTGAGAATTTGAGACAAGGCCAACTGAATATTGAAGAATATGTTGCGATATTCTCTACTCTACGGCGTTTTTCTCCTCAGGTAATTGGGAATGATGAAGTTGTAGCAGATCAGTTCATCAGAGGACTGAACTCGGAGATAGTTGCATTGATGAATATGCAGCGACCTTATCATTTTGTTGATGCCTTGAGTAAAGCGAAGAGAGCGGAAGCGAGTCTGATTAGACAACTAAAAAGGGTGTGTGCGATGCAACCCCAGACACAGCAATCCCCTCTCCGATTTGATCGCGGCAGCACGAGTGGAAAGCAAGATTTTCTGAAAGCTCGAAAGAAGCCATTCAAGAAGTTAGGGAGCGGACTGAGCGGTTCAACTAGCTCCAGTGGTTCCAGCCCAAGTTATACTGGAGTGTATTGCAGGATTTGCGGAGGGAGACATTCCACAGAGCAATGCCAGGGAGTGACTGGTAGTTGTCGTATCTGCCGACAGCCGGGACACTTTGCTATAGTTTGTCCCCAGAGAGATTCCCGTAGATTTCAGGGAGCTGGACCATCTGGTTGTGGTGATCGAGGAACAGACCCAGAGCACACTTGATGATATTGTGGCAGGTACTGTTACTTTATGATTATATTGCATATGTATTGATATATACTAATGCATTTTCTATGATTATCTTTGACTGAGTTGCATTGATACATATGGTATCTGTTGGGTCTGTATTGTTGTAGTATTAATCTTTGTACCTTTTGGGAAGGAAAGATTGATACCAGAGATTTCTATGACATATTGTATACTACAGTAAGATGAGAATGAGATTGAGTTAGATTATGATGTACTTGTGTTCTCTGATTTGATGTCATTATTGATATTAATATGTTGAACAAGTACAGAACTAGTGTAGATTCCTTCCAGAAAAATATAAGATTCAGACCAGGTAGGGCTGATGAGTAAAGATTTCACGGTAAGGATTCTAGATTCAGAATTCCTTTGATATATGTGTGTTGTATATGACTCGATCGATACAGAAAGGAAAAGGAAAAATGTTTATGATCATGAAAAATGTTTTATGTCATGTCATGTTGAGGAAAAAGGGAAAAGGTTAAGGTTTATGATTGCATGTCATGAAAAAGTATTTTATGAAAATGTTTATGTTTAAAGTTTTATGCATCATGAAAATATTTACAAAAATGTTTATGTTTATGCATCTTCATGAAAATGATATTTTAAGTACAAATATTTTTCACCGTTATATGTTGACTGTATTACGTATTACTCGTTATCTAGATTATGGTGTGTTGAGTCTTTAGACTCACTAGGTGTGATGGATGCAGGTGGTATTGAGGGAGGACTTGATGAGTGATTTGACTGGATTGAAGGCGCACATAACCCGAGGACCAGCGCTACATTTTCCGCATTATGCTTTATGATTTTATTTAAAGATTTTAAGACGATTTACTTATGCTTTTGAGAAATTTTGAGAGGTTTAGTATGAGCTTTACTTTTCAAATTTATTGCTTTTTAGGTTTGGTAATCATGCGACGATTTTATTTTATGACCATTGCACTTGATTTTTAAAATGCTAGATGGTTGGTATTTTATTTTAAGGGTTAAAATATTTTATAAAAATATTTTAGTGAAAGCCGAAAATTTTAGAGAGAGGAAAAAAAAAATTTCTAGTACTTTTAAAGCAATAAAAAGAGCAGGACGTTTCAGTTGGTATCAGAGCCAGGTTCCTGTAAAGGGTTGTGCCACCATCAGCGCCAGAAAGATCAGTCGTCAAGCCTCAAGTCGTAAGTTTTACTTGTTTTATGTGATTCTATATGATTTAACCTGCATGACGTTATGTATATTATGTTTAGGATACCTGTTTAATAGTTTTTTTTAGTAGTATTGCCTTGCATGCTTAAAATGCTAATTAAGTCAGGATGTGTTACATGATTAGAAAACTTAGATTTAATTGCATGTTGGTTACGTTAGAATTTGGAAAACATTAAGATAAAATGCCTCTTAGACGCGTACCCGTTATCGAGAATCAGGCAGAGAACAGTGTTAATCGCCGAGGGAATAGTCAAAGAAATGCACCACCACCACCACCTCCTCCACCTGGGGATCCTGCTACTCGTGGATTAGAGGGTATGGCTCGTCTCTTCGAGCAACAGTTACAGCAGCAGCAGATACAGCAGCAAGAGCTACAGCTGCAGTTACAGCAGATGCAGCAGCAGCAGCCACAGCAGCCACCTAGGCCACAGGATGATATTTATGAGCAGTTCCGAAGGCTAGGGCCGAAGGAATTTTCTAGCACCACCGATCCATTTGCTGCAGAGAGTTGGATCCGATCACTCGAGGTACATTTTCGCTATCTGAACATGGGAGACGCCGACCGTGTAAGATGCACTACTTATCTGCTTAGGTACGACGCTTCTTTATGGTGGGAAGGAGCCGAGCATGGTGTTGACCTTGCTACACTCACTTGGGCACAGTTCAAGACGAAATTCTATGAGAAATACTTTACTGCTGATGTCAGAAGCCGGATAAAGAGGGAATTTATGACCCTCCGTCAGGGAGACATATCTGTTGCTGATTTTGTGAAGAAGTTTGATAGGGGTTGCCACTTCGTACCCCTTATTGCTGGAGACGCGGAAGTAAAACTTAGGCATTTCAAGGATGGCCTAAGACCTACAATTAGGGATAAAGTTATGATGATGCGTCCGGAGAATGATGCTATGGCAGTTATTTATGCATATCAGGCTGAGCAATCCTTAAAGGACATTGACTTTGAGATTCAGCGCAAGAGGCAGCATTATCAGAATAACAATCAACCCAACAAGAAGCCAAATACGGGTCCTCCTAGACCTCAAGGGCCTCAAAAGCCCCAAGGTCAAGTCAAGAAGCCAGCGCCACCAAAGCCACAGAATCCGGGAGAACCAAAGCCTGCTGAGAGGCAACCATGCAAGGAGTGCAACCGTCTACATCTTGGGAAATGCGAGTTGGGATCATATAAATGTTTCTACTGCAAGGAGGCCGGTCACAAGGCTATTGATTGCCCAAAGAGGAAAGCAGCTGCTACGGCCCGAGCTTATGTTATGAATGCCGAGGAAGCTGAGGAAGAGGCAGACACTACACTCATCACGGGGAGGATCATCATTCTAGGCGTAGCTACCTATGCTTTGCTAGATTCAGGAGCTACACACTCTTTCATATCAGAAACCTTCATCAAAAGACTGAATATTACTCCTCAAGATATGGGTTTGGGTTTCAATGTTTCGATTCCTTCCGGTGATCAGATGCTCACATCTAAGATTGTTAAGAATCTGGAGCTTCGTTTATTCAGAGATGTTGTTCGGGCAGATCTTATTGTGCTTCCTATGCCCGAATTCGATATTATACTTGGGATGGATTGGCTATCAGCGAATGGAGCTTCGATTGATTTTCGTCAGCGATCAGTATCAATTAGGCCACCCAGTGGTAAATCTTTTGTTTTCGAGGCGGCAAGAAACCAGCAAATGCCGCACATTATCTCTTGTCTAAGTGCGAGGAAGCTTATTAAGCATGGATGTCAGGCGTATTTAGCATGTGTCACTACTACACATGAATCCATCAGCCAGAAGTTAGAAGATGTTGATATTGTGAGGGATTTTCCTAGCGTCTTTCCCGAAGACGTTTCTGGCATCCACCCGATCGTGAAGTGGAGTTCTCTATTGACCTTATGCCGGGCACTGTTCCTATATCTAAAGCACCTTATCGTCCAGAACCCGCTGAAATGAAAGAACTAAAAGATCAAATCCAAGAACTGCTAGACAAGGGTTTTATTCGCCCTAGTTACTCTCCGTGGGGCGCACCGGTTTTGTTTGTGAAAAAGAAAGATGGTAGTATGCGTCTTTGCATCGATTATCGAGAGCTCAATAGGGTCACTATCAAAAATAAGTATCCACTGTCAAGAATTGAGGATTTATTTGACCAGTTTCAAGGAGCTTCGATGTTTTCTAAAATTGATCTGCGATCTGGATACCATCAGTTGAAAGTCAAGGAGTCTGACGTGCACAAGACAGCATTTCGCACAAGATATGGGCACTATGAGTTTATGGTCATGCCATTCGGGTTGACCAATGCGCCAGCGATCTTCATGGATCTCATGAATCGCGTATTTCAGCCGTATCTGGATCAGTTTATTATTGTCTTCATTGATGACATATTGATCTATTCCAAGAGCAGAGAGGAGCATAGTCGCCATTTGAGGACAGCACTGCAGGTATTAAGAGACAGAAAGCTATATGCAAAGTTCAGCAAGTGCGAGTTTTGGCTTGACAGAGTGGCGTTCTTAGGCCACATCATTTCTAGTGATGGCGTGGAAGTTGATCCGAGTAAAGTTGAGGCAGTAAAAGAGTGGCCAGTACCGAAGAGTGTCACCGAGATTCGCAGTTTCTTGGGAACAAAAATTACCTCTAGTGGAGTTCACTTACAATAACAGCTATCAATCATCAATAGGAATGACTCCTTTTGAGGCACTCTATGGAAGGAAGTGTAGATCTCCTATTCATTGGGACGAGGTTGGGGAAAGAAGAGACATTGATCCAGATGTGATTGAAGAAACAGCTCAACTTGTAGTCGAGATTCGTGATAGAATGAAGACTGCACAAAGCCGACAAAAGAGTTATGCGGACAAGAGACGAAGAGACTTAGAGTTTGCAGTGGCGATCATGTATTTGTGAAAATAGCACCCATGAAGGGTGTTATGCGCTTTGGCAAAAAAGGCAAGCTTAGTCCAAGATTTATAGGTCCGTTCGAGATTTTGGAGAGGATTGGGACACTAGCTTATAGAGTGGCATTGCCACCAGCGCTTGCAGGAGTTCACAATGTGTTCCACATTTCGATGCTGCGGAAGTACATGTCGAATCCGTCACATGTGCTTAATTATGAAGCTCTTCAACTAACTCCAAATATGTCGTATGAAGAAAGACCTGTCCAGATTCTGGCTAGACAAGAAAGACGATTGCGTAACAAAGTCATTCCAATGGTCAAGGTCAAGTGGCTGAATCACTCGGAAGAGGAAGCTACTTGGGAAACCGAGAGGGACTTGAAGAGTCGCTATCCGGATCTTTTCGGTAAGTTCTAATTTCGAGGACGAAATTTTATTTAAGGGGGGGAGGAATTGTAAGGTCCAAAATTAAGACAACGTAATCCAACTGCATGCGAATCTAGGAAATTATGAAAAATGGAGTAATTAATTGATTTTAGCTGCTAATTAATTATGTGACGTACTTGTTTATATGCTAAATGAGATTTATTTGTCATCATGCAAAAAAAAATGTATTTTAGGAATATTCAAGTGACGATCGAGGAACGGGGACCGAGGGCTGAAGAAAACGTAAAATATTTTTATTAAATAATTATTTTTAATTATTTACAAGATTGTCGATGCTTTTTAGTATTTTGTGAAATTAAGGGTTTTGAGGTGATTTTATACGCCGGGGCGTAAATTTTATCGGTGTTGGTTTTTCAACTAAAATACGAGCTTTTTGGCAACCCGGCTAATAAATTCACAAATTTATTTAAACAAAAACCTTGTTAATATTTTATTTAAATCCTAATTTAACTAATGGGCTTAATTCTATGGCTTAATAGGCCTAAAGCCTACTTAGGGATTTAATTAGTATTTAAAGTGTAAAAGTTGCAAAACCCTACACTTTGGCACCAAAGGAAATCGGCCACCTAGTTTATTTTCTGAAAAACTCTTCCCATCACACACACACAAACCTCACGGCACTTTGAAGGATTTTTGGTAAGGGTTTTTCGAAGGCAACAAGCAAAGTAGAAGCCGTAGTCATCTCCCGTTCTTCGTCGTCAACGGTTTTTCGTGCGTATAAAACGCAAAGTCACGCCATACATCTCCTTTTCTCATCCATCATATCATATTATTGATTGAATTATTGTGTGCATGAAGAAAATGAAATATTTTTCAGAATTTTGGGTTTATGGCATGTATAAATGAGAAAACATGATTTTTGAATCCAATAACTTGTATATTATTTGGTTAAGGGGCTGCCATGACATAAGGAAGGATCAAGAGTGGTTTACACTTGTTTTAGAATCACACCAACTCACCTTAATCACCACCAAAAGTTACGGCAGAAACAAAACACCAAGCAGCGCGAGTTGCTGTCTTGGGTTGAGGGTTCGGGTTTTCATTGCAGGGGGTTGGGGTTGGGTTGGCTGGTTCCAGGGGCTAGCCAAGGTCACGAGAGAGTCAAGGAGTGAGTCCTAGCCAAGCTAGGACTCACGGTCAGGGCTGGGGAAGAGTCCTAGCTATGCTAGGACTCCACCCGAGAACCATGCACAAGTTGGTGCAGGGTTTACGCACAGGTCCAGGGGATGAGGGGTTCAACTCGGGGTCACGGGCTGGGCTAGGGTGGCTCACTAGGGTCCTAGCGTGGTGCACAATAATTTGGTTCAGGGGTTGGGGCGTCGGCTTAGGGTCTAGACACCAAAATCGTAGAGTCCATGAAAGCTGAAAGTCTCGGCCAGCATGGGGTTACTTAGGAAGCTGTCGTTTTTGTGGTTTGGGCTGGTTTCTTGGTGAGGTTAGAGTCCAGTAGGGTACTTCAACATGTTGGGCAGGTTCTGGTTTGATATTGCTCTGGGGTAACTCGTGAAAATCGAAAGTTGGCTCGGGGTCGAAGTTTAGGTGTCGAATAGGGTATTTGAAAGAAGAAAAAAATTGGAAAACGGCTCACGGGGGTCGAGTCGGGGTCCATAAGGGCTAAAATAATATAAAAAGACTAAATTTAGAATTTAGAAATTTTATATTAAAGTTTGGTATTTTTCGGGATTAAAACACCGTCAAAATAATTAAGAAAAGATAATTGAAAAAGTCTAACATTTAAGCCAAATAAAATTATGAAAAAATTCACGTAAGCTTAAATAATTATTTGGGACATGTTAGAGTCATGAAATCAAGGAAAAAGTCGAAAAGGTAAAATTTTACGTCTATGGGTAAAACGGTCTTTTTGCACCTAGAGCATAGTAAACGTCATGGCACTGCCCTAAATGCTATTTTTATGAAAATATGATTATTTTTAAATGTTTATGAATTATTCATGATTAAATGATGATTTTTAAATGTCTAAGGGATTTTTATGATTTAAGAAGACATTTAAAATACATGTTGCATGCTTGGTTTCAAAAAAATGAAAAACGTAATGATATTCATGATTTTTTTTAAGTGATGCGAATGAAAAATGTTGAAGGATGTGAAATAATTGTGACTAATTCGTTAATGTTGGCGACGTCGTGAGGGTTATGGTCCCAGTGGGAGCCCGACGATCGTGTTTCCATCATTGCGAATATGTGGTAACGGATATGTGGTAACGGTTTTGTGGTAACGGAAGAATGGGAATATCGTGAGGGGAAAAGGCCCCAGAGGGAGCCCATTTATGGGAAAAGGTCCCAGAGGGAGCCCCGACGATCGTATTTCTATTCGAATCATGATAGGCCAGGGCCCAGTTGACCGGTGAGAGTGTTGCTGGTGTCCCTCGCCGCCCAGTACTGTGGTTTTTTGTAGATGGATCCATCGACCCTCATGAGCATGATCAGGAAAGTCACAATTAACGATCTGAATTCAACAAAAGGAAAAGGAAAAGGAAAAAAAAAAGGAAAAATGTTTATGATCATGAAAAATGTTTTATGTCATGTCATGTTGAGGAAAAAGGAAAAATGTTAAGGTTTATGATTGCATGTCATGAAAAAGTATTTTATGAAAATGTTTATGTTTAAAGTTTTATGCATCATGAAAATATTTACAAAAATGTTTATGCATCTTCATGAAAATGATATTTTAAGTACAAATATTTTTCACCGTTATATGTTGACTGTATTACGTATTACTCATTATCAAGATTATGGTGTGTTGAGTCTTTAGACTCACTAGGTGTGATGGATGCAGGTGGTATTGAGGGAGGACTTGATGAGTGATTTGACTGGACTGAAGGCGCACATAACCCGAGGACCAGCGCTACATTTTCCGCATTATGCTTTATTGCTTTTTAGGTTTGGTAATCATGCGACGATTTTATTTTATGACCATTGCACTTGATTTTTAAAATGCTAGATGGTTGGTATTTTATTTTAAGGGTTAAAATATTTTAGTGAAAGCGAAAATTTTAGAGAGAGGAAAAAAAAATTTCTAGTACTTTTAAAGCAATAAAAAGAGCAGGACGTTTCACTAACCGAGACACGAAATGAGATAGCGTGTGAAAATGGATGTGCGAGGACAGTAGCATCGGCGCACATGCGCGACCAGATTCGCGCACATGCGCCGAACAGGCAGAAGACCTCGCGCATATTCGCGGAAGATGTCGCGCATATGCGCGAAGCCTATGCGAGTGACTCCAGAGGGTCTCGCGCATATGCGCGGAGATGAGTCGCGCATATGCGCGAGGCGATGTACAGGATATGCGCGGAGACCGAGTGTCTCGCGCATATGCGCCGATTGTGGTCGCGCATATGCGCGAGACGTGTTTTATGAAGAAGTGAGCCACTTGCCTTGCATGCACGAAATATGTATGTATATATATATAAACATACAAAAGGTAATCCTCAGAAGGAAAAAGAAAGAAAGGAACGGAAGAAGCAGCTTCTGCTTTTGATCGAGATTTATGAAAAATCCGTCCGTCTGTATTTGAATCCGACTTCAGTACTGTGTTCTAATCAACGCATGCTACAACTGGACGTAAGTTTTGTTACGTTTAGACATGTTCTGAAATTATGATGTTGTCAGAATTAAATGGAATTCATATATGATGTTCTTGACACGTTAGACATCATAAAATCGAAGTCAGATTAAAGAATAGACTGTTTATGAAATTGTTATGAATTTCAGAGTTGATTTAGTTGAGATTCTATACCAGAATTGTGTTATTATTCAGATTATGAGTTGTACTGATACTGGTTATGAATTCTGATATTATATCTGTGATGTTGAGATAGACGGGGTTATCGTGACTGTATTGTTATGCCGTCGAAACATCAGTAGATTGATATTGATCAGATTCAGTATTGATTTAGATTGATCAGATTCAGTAATGATTTCGATTGTATCGTGATATCGTTGATATTAATTAGATTGTGCCTTGTTCAGATATGGATCAGATTATGTATTGGTTTGAGTATTGATCAGAACAAGTCTTGAATTGATTTATATACTAATATTGTATTTATGCGATTGTCATTGCCAGACTGGTTATGGACAGATTGGAATACGAGACTTCGTCTTCGTCGGATCGAGAAGATAAAGGTATAAATAAATGTTGATTCGGGATTGCACAACTCGAGTTAGGTTTGACTTGAGTTTCCCAAAATCACATACTTTACCTTATTGCATTGATATTTGCAGATTATCAGATTGATATGTTTAGTCTATTGAATTATTGTAGAGCCAGAGTTTGAGTCTAGGGCAGATCCGCCTAGCTAGGGCAGAATCGCCGAGGCTTTGTCAGAACCGCGTAGACTCTAGACTTACGGTGTATCGATGAGCTTAGATGTAGATCGACGTCTATTGTAGACATTCGATACAGCATACCAAAGTCTAAATTAGATCGGGATCCCTAGATTAGAATAAGAGATGAGTCGAGTCTTAGATATCGAGACTAGAACTTGATTTACAGATCCGTATTGGTTTATGTTTCGTAGATTACGATTCATGTTTTATTTACAGATTGGTATTGATACATGTTATTGACTATGCTACATGTGATAAGATATAATTCATGCTTTTATGTTAATTCAGTTAACTGCTTGTATACATTATTTATACTGGGATTTATTCTCACCGGAGTATCCGGCTGTTGTCTTGTTTGTATGTGTGCATGACAACAGGAGTGACAGGATCAGGGTCAAGAGGATGATGAGAGATCGAGATTAGAGTGGTGATTCCGGTCTTGGATGTAGACTTGGTTTAATACTTGAAATTTAGTAGTTAAACCTTAGACTAGTTTGAATAATTGTTGTACATTATTGTACTTTTATACTGAGATGTATATTAGTTAATTCCATTACGTTCCGCACTTACATTTTAAAAAAAGAAAAATTTTTAGACCCTGATTATCTTAATTGATAATTAAATCCCAAAGATGATTAAGAAGATGATTAGCGTCCGGGTCCCCACATTAGTCCTGGTATGATCGCACCCGACATTGAGTGGGATGTATATTCTTATATCCCTCGAGTACGTGTGGAGGAGGCGGCGATGGACAACACGCGGCACTGCTCTCGCCCAATCAGAACCATGAAGTTAAGCGTTCTAGCGCGATGGCAGATATAGGATGGTTGACCACCCTGGGAAGTCCTCGTGTCACGACCGTTTACGTAAATTATGGATAAAACAGTCGAAATAATTGTTTTTAATGTGTTAACCGTCTCCTGAGTAATCTGCGTCATACCCTTCCGCACAGAACCGGCTCACGACAACAAAAATAGCTAAATTTTCCCAGAAAATAGAAAAAAATAAGAAGAAAAAAATAGCGAATGTAAAGCTATTATTATGCCTGAGATAGAATAAAATGGAACCGGAATCGAATTTCGGAATTCCTAAATGGATTTCTTGAGGAAATAGAAGCTTAACAGAAACAGAAAATCGAAAATTAGAGGGTCTTAGAGAATGAATTCGGCTAAAATCTCGCCAGCTCATTGCGGAGTAATGAGTCTTGTTCGTTTGCCCGTTTACAATCAAATTAGACTACAATTTGGTCCAAATCCGGTAGTGCCCGAGCTACGTTGATTTCACATGTCTTATCTGGTCCCGATCGAGATTCAGATGATTTGAGCCAAAAAACGTCTGTCAACAAGTAATCAAAAATAGAAAAACACGAAAAAGGCGTGCAACACGAGGACTTCCGATGGGGTCACCCATCCAAGTACTGCACTCGCCCAAGCACACTTAACTTCGGAGTTCTTATGGGATCCTGTGCATTAGTGCAGGTATGATCGCACACGACATTAAGTGGGATGTTTATTCTTATATCCCTCGAGTACGTGTGGAGCGGGCGGCGATGGACAACACGCAGCACTGCTCTCGCCCAATCAGAACCATGAAGTTAAGCGTTCTAGCGTGGTGGCAGAGCTAGGATGGGTGACCTCTCTGGGAAGTCCTTGTGTAGCAACCGTTTACGTAAATTATGGATAAAACAGTCGAAATAATTGTTTTTATTGAGTTAACAGCCTCCGGAGTAATCTACGTCATACCCTTCCGCATAGAACTGTGATACGATAAAATGGAATCGGAATCGAATTTCGGTCTTCTTAAACGGATTTCTCGAGGAAACAGATGCTTAACAGAAGCGGAAAATCGCAAATTAGAAGGTCTTAGAGAAGGAATTCGGCAAAAATCTCGCCAGCTCATTGCGGAATAATGATTTTCGTTCGTTTGCCCTTTTAAAATCAAATTAGGCTACAATTTTGTCCAATTCCGGTAGTGCCCGGGCTACGTTGATTTCACATGTCTTATCTGGTCCCGATCGAGATTCAGATTATTTGAGCCGAAAATCGTCTGTCAACAAGTAATCAAAAATAGAAAAACACGAAAAGGGGTGCAATTACTAGGACTTCCCAAGGGGTCACCCATCCTAGTATTACTCTCGCCCAAGCACGCTTAACTTCGGAATTATGATGGGATCCGGTGCATTAGTGCTGGTAAGATTGCACCCAACATTGACAAGGATATTTATTCTTATATCCCTCGAGTACGTGTGCAACACGAGGACTTCCAGGGGTTCACCCATCCTAGTACTGCTCTCGCCCAAGCACACTTAACTTAAGAGTTCTGATGGGATCCGTTGCATTAGTGCTGGTATGATCGCATCCGACATTGAGTGGGATGTTTATTCTTATATCCCTCGAGTACGTGTGGAGCGGGCGACGATGGACAAAACGCGGCTCTGCTCTCGCCCAATAAGAACCATGAAGTTAAGCGTTCTGGCGCGATGGTAGAGCTAGGATGGGTGCCCTCCCTGGGAAGTCCTCGTGTCGCGACCGTTTACGTAAATTATGGATAAAACAGTCGAAATAATTATTTTTAATGAGTTAACCGTCTCCGGAGTAATCTGCGTCATATCCTTCCGCACAGAACCGGCTCATGACAACAAAAATCGCTAAACGTTCCCAGAAAATAGAAAAACATAAGAAGAAGAAAATAACAAATGTAAAGCTATTTTTATGCCTGGGATACGATAAAATGGAACCGGAATTGAATTTCGAACTTCCTAGGCGGATTTCTCGAGGAAACAGAAGCTTAACATAAGTGAAAAATCGCAAATTAGAGGGTCTTGTAGAAGGAATTCGGCTAAAATCTCTCCAGCTTATTGCGGAGTAATGAGTCTCGTTCGTTTGCCCGTATACAATCAAATTAGCCTACAATTTTGTCCAAATCCGGCAGTTCCCGAGCTACGTTGATTTCACATGTCTTATTTGGTCCTGATCGAGATTCAGATGATTTAAGACGAAAATTGTCTATCAACAAGTAATCAAAAATAGAAAAACACGAAAAGTGGTGCAACACGAGGCTTTCCAGGGGGTCACCCTTCCTAGTACTGGTCTCGCCCAAGTACGCTTAACTTCGGAGTTCTGATTGGATCCGGTGCATTAGTGCAGGTACGATCGCACTCGACATTGAGTGGGATGTATATTCTTATATCCCTCGAGTACGTGTGGAGTGGGCTGCGATGGACAACACGCGGCACTGCTCTCGCCCAATGAGAACAATGAAGTTAAGCGTTCTAGCGCGATGGCAGATCTAGGATGGGTGACCTCCCTGGGAAGTCCTCGTGTCGCGACCGTTTACGTAAATTATGGATAAAACAGTCGAAATAATTGTTTTTAATGAGTTAACCGAATCCGGAGTAATCTACGTCATACCCTGCCGCACAGAACCGGCTCACGACAACAAAAATCGCTAAATTTTCCCAGATAATAGAGAAAAAATAAGAAGAAGAAAATAACGAATGTAAAGCTATTATTATGCCTGGGATACGATAAAATGGAACCGGAATCGAATTTCGAACATCCTAAGCAGATTTCTCGAAGAAACGGAAGCCTAACAGAAACGAAAAATCGCAAATTAGAGGGTCTTAGAGAAGGAATTCGGCTAAAATCTCGCTATCTTATTGCGGAGTAACGAGTCTCGTTCGTTTTGCCCGTTTACAATCAAATTAGCCTACAATTTTGTCCGAATCCGGTAGTGCCCGAGCTACGTTGATTTCACATGTCTTATCTGGTCCCGTTCGAGATTCAGATGATTTGAGCCGAAAATCGTCTGTCAACAAGTAATCAAAAATAGAAAAACGCGAAAAGGGATGCAACACGAGGACTTCTCAGGGGGTCACCAATCCTAATACTGCTCTCGCCAAGCACGCTTAACTTCGGAGTTCTGATGGGATCCGGTGCATTAGTGCTGGTATGATCACACCCGACATTGAGTGGGATGTTTATTCTTAGATCTCTCAAGTACGTGTGGAGCGGGCGGCGATTGACAACACGCGGCACTGCTCTCGCCCAATCAGAACCATGAAGTTAAGCGTTCTGGCGCGATGGGAGAGCTAGGATGGGTGACCTCCCTGGGAAGTCCTCGTGTCGCGAAATTTTACGTAAATTATGGCTAAAACAGTCGAAATAATTATTTTTAATGAGTTAACCGTCTCCGGAGTAATCTGTGTCGTACCCTTTCACACAGAACCGGCTCACGACATCAAAAATCGCTAAATATTACCAGAAAATATAAAAAAAAATAAAAATAAAAAAATAGCACTAGACTTGATTGTTGTAGGTCTTGATGAGGTCTAGACCGAGGGCGGGGACCAGTGAGCTAGCTTGGGTCGGCAATAGTAGGAACCCGAGAACCTCATTTATCAGTTTATTTTTCATTTTTACGCAAACTCATTTTTATCGCGATGAATTATTTTAAGTTGTTGTTTTGAAACAGATATTTACTTCCGCTGCTATTTCGACATTTAAAACTTTTATTCCGCTGTTGCATTAAGCATTAAAACTTTTATTCAGTTTATTTTATGAATGAGGCATTTTATTTATTTAAAAAGAAAATTTCAAAATTTTCAAGTACGAATTTCGGGCCTCTACAACTGCTCTTGCCCAAGCACGCTTAACTTCGGAGTTCTGATGGGATCCGGTGTATTAGTGCTGGTATGTTCGCACCCGACATTGAGTGGGATGTTTATTCTTATACCCCTCGAGTACGTGTGGAGCGGGCGGCGATGGACAACACGCGGCTCTGCTCTCGCCCAATCAGAACCTTGAATTTAAGCGTTCTGGCGCGATGGCAGAGCTAGGATGGGTGACCTCCCTGGGAAGTCCTCGTGTCGCGACCGTTTACGTAAATTATGGATAAAACAGTCGAAATAATTGTTTTTAATGAGTTAACCGTCTCAGGAGTAATGTGCGTCATACCCTTCCGCACAGAACCGGCTCACGACAACAAAAATCGCTAAATGTTCACAGAAAATAGAAAAAAAAATAAGAATAAAAAAATAGCGAATGAAAAGCTATTATTATGCCTGGGATACGATAAAATGGAACCAAAATCGATTTTCGAACTTCCTAAGCGGATTTCTCGAGGAAACAGAAGCTTAGCAGAAGCGAAAAATCGCAAATTAGAGGGTCTTAGAAAAGGAATTTGGCTAAAATCTCGCCAGCTCATTGCGGAGTAACGAGTCTCGATCGTTTGCCCGTTTACAATCAAATTAGCCTACAATTTTGTCCAAATCCGACAATGCCCGAGCTACGTTGATTTCACATGTCTTATCTGGTCCCGATCGAGATTCAGATTATTTGAGCCGAAAATCGTCTGTCAACAAGTAATCAAAAATATAAAAACACGAAATAGGGTGCAACACGAGGAGTTCCCAGGGGTCACCCTTCCTAGTACTGATCTCGCCCAAGCTTGCTTAACTTCGGAGTTCTGATGGGATCCGGTGCATTAGTGCTGGTATAATCGCAATAGACATTGAGTGGGATGTTTATTCTTATATCCCTCGAGTACGTGTGGAGCGTGTGGTGATGGACAACACGCGGCAATGCTCTCGCCCAATCAGAACCATGAAGTTAAGCGTTCTGGCGCGATGGCAGAGCTAGGATGGGTGACCTCCCTGGGAAGTCCTCATGTCGTGACCGTTTACGTAAATTATGTATAAAACAGTTGAAATAATTGTTTTTAATGAGTTAACCGTTTCCGGAGTATTCTATGTCATATCCTTCCGCACAGAACCGGCTCACGACAACAAAAATCGCTTAATGTTCCCAAAAAATAGAAAAAAAAATAAGAAGAAGAAAATTGATGGCAGATCTAGGATGGGTGACCTCCCTTGAATGTCCTCGTGTCACGACCGTTTACGTAAATTATGGATAAAACAATCGAAATAATTGTTTTTAATGAGTTAAAAGTCTCCAGAGTAATCAACGTCATACCCTTCCGCACAGAACCGGCTCACGACAACAAAAATCGCTAAATGTTCCCAAAAAATAAAAAAAAATAAGAAAAAGAAAATAGCGAATGAAAAGCTATTATTATGCCTGGGATACGATAAAATGGAACCGGAATCGAATTTCGAACTTCCTAAGCGGATTTCTTGATGAAACGGAAGCTTAACAGAAGCGTAAAATCGCAATTTTGAGGGACTTAGAGAAGGAATTCGGCTAAAATCTTGCCATCTCATTGCGGAGTAACGAGTCTCGTTCGTTTGCCCATTTACAATCAAATTAGCCTACAATTTTCTCCAAATCCGGCAGTGCCCGAGCTGCGTTGATTTCACATGTCTTATCTATTCACGATCGAGATTCAGATGATTTGAGCCAAACATCGTATGTCAACAAATAATCAAAATCCGGCAGTGCCCGAACTGCTCTCGTCCAATAAGAATCATGAAGTTAAGCGTTCTGGCGCGATGGCTAAGCTAGGACGGGTGAACTCCCTGGGCAGTCCTCGTGTCGCGACCGTTTACGAAAATTATGGATAAAACAGTCGAAATAATTGTTTTTAATGAGTTAACTGTCTCCGGAGTAATCTTCGTCATACATTTCCACACAGAACCGGATCACGACAACAAAAATCACTAAATGTTCCCAGAAAAAAATAGAAAAAAAAATAAGAAGAAGAAAATAGCGAATGTAAAGCTATTATTATGCCTGGGATACGATAAAATAGAACCGAAATCGAATTTCGAACTTCCTAAGCAGATTTCTCGAAGAAACGGAAGCTTAACAGAAGCGGAAAATCGAAAATTAGAGGGTCTTAGAGAAGGAATTCGGCTAAAATATCGCCAGCTCATTGCGGAGTAATGAGTCTCGTTCGTTTGCCCGTTTACAATCATATTAGCCTACAATTTTGTCCAAACCCAGCAGTGCCCGAGATACGTTGAATTCACATGTCTTATCTGGTCCAGATCGAGATTCAGAAGATTTGAGCTGAAAATCGTCTGTCAACAAGTAATCAAAAATAGAAAAACACGAAAAGGCGTGCAACACGAGGACTTTCCAGGGGGCCACCCATCCTAGTACTGCTCTCGTCAGATCATTGCGGAGTAATGAGGCTCGTTCGTTTGCCCGTTTACAATCAAATTAGCCTACAAATTTGTTCAAATCCGGCAGTGCCCGTACTACGTTGATTTCACATGTCTTATCCGATCTCGATCGAGATTCAGATGATTTGAGCCTAAAATTGTCTGTCAACAAGTAATCAAAAATAGAAAAACACGAAAAGGGGTGCAACACGAGGACTTCTTAGGGGGTCATCCATCCTAGTACTTCTCTCGCCCAGGCACGCTTAACTTGGTAGTTCTGATGGGATCCGGTGCATTAGTGCTGGTATGATCGTACCAGACATTGAATGGGATGTTTATTCTTATATCCCTCGAGTACGTGTGGACCGGGCTGCGATGGACAACACGCGGCACTTCTCTCGCCCAATCAGAACCATGAAGTTAAGCTTTCTGGCGCGATGGCAGAGCTAGGATGGGTGACCTCCCTGGGCAATCCTCGTGTTGTGACCGTTTACGTAAATTATGGATAAAACAGTCGAAATAATTGTTTTTAATGAGTTCACCGTCTCCGGAGTAATCTGCGTCATACCATTCTGCACAGAATCGGCTCACGACAACAAAAATCGCTAAATGTTCCCAGAAAATAGAAAAAAAAAATAAGAAGAAGAAATAGCGAATGTAAAGCTATTATTATTCTTAGGATACGATAAAATGGAATCGGAATCGAATTTCAAACTTCCTATGCGGATTTCTCGAGGAAACGGAAGCTTAACAGAAGCGGAAAATAGCAAATTTGAGGGTCTTTGAGAAGGAATTCGGCTAAAATCTTGCCAGCTCATTGCGGAGTAATAAGTCTCTTTCGTTTGCCCGTTTACAATCAAATTAGGCTACAATTTTGTCCAAATCCGACAGTGCCCGAGCTACGTTGATTTCACATGTCTTATCTGGTCCTGATCGAGATTCAAATAATTTGAGCCGAAAATCGTCTGTCAACAAGTAATCAAAAATAGAAAAACACGAAAAAGGGTGTAACACGAGGACTTCCCAGGGGTCACCCATCCTAGTACTACTCTCGCCTAAGCACGCTTAACTTCGTAGTTCTGATGGGATCCGGTGCTTTAGTGCTGGTATGATCGCACCCGACATTGAGTGGGATGTTTATTCTTATATCCCTCGAGTACGTGTGGAGCAAGCGGCGATGGACAACACGCGGCACTGCTCTCTCCCAATCAGAACCGTCAAGTTAAGCGTTCTGGCGCGATGGCAGATCTAGGATGGGTGACCTCCCTGGGCAATCATCGTGTCGCGACCGTTTACGTAAATTATGGATAAAACAGTCGAAATAATTGTTTTTAATGTGTTAACCGTCTCCGGAGTAATCTGCGTCATACCATTCTGCACAGAATCGGCTCACGACAACAAAAATCGCTAAATGTTCCCAGAAAATAGAAAAAAAAAATAAGAAGAAGAAATAGCGAATGTAAAGCTATTATTATTCTTAGGATACGATAAAATGGAATCGGAATCGAATTTCAAACTTCCTATGCGGATTTCTCGAGGAAACGGAAGCTTAACAGAAGCGGAAAATAGCAAATTTGAGGGTCTTAGAGAAGGAATTCGGCTAAACTCTCGCCAGCTCATTGCGGAGTTAGGAGTGTCGTTCGTTTGCCCGTTTACAATCAAATTAGGCTACAATTTTGTCCAAATCCGGCAATACTCGAGCTACGTTGATTTCACATGTTTTATCTAGTCCTGATCGAGATTCAGATGATTTGAGCCGAAATTCGTCTGTCAACAAGTAATTAAAAATGGAAAAACACGAAAAGGGGTGCAACACGAGGACTTCCTAGGGGGTCACCCATCCTAGTACCGCTCTCGCCCAAGCACGCTTAACTTCAGCCGAAAATCGTCTGTCAACAAGTATTCAAAAATAGAAAAACACATAGGGTTCATCACGAGGACATCCCAGGGGGTATCCCATCCTAGTACTGCTCTAGCCCAAGCACGCTTAACTTCGGAGTTCTAATGTTCCGGTGCATTAGGGCTGGTATGATCGCACCCGACATTGAGTGGGATGTTTATTCTTATATCCCTCGAGTACGTGTGGAGCGGGCGGCGATGGACAACATGCGGCACTGCTCTCGCCCAATCAGAACCACGAAGTTAAGCGTTCTAGCGCGATGACAGAGCTAGGATGGGTGACCTCCCTTTGCATTCCTTGTGTCGCGACCGTTTACGTAAATTATGGCTAAAACAGTCGAAATAATTGTTTTGAATGAGTTAAACATCTCCAGAATAATCTGCGTCATACCCTTCCGCACAGAACCGGCTCACGACAACAAAATCGCTAAATGTTCCCAGAAAATAGAAAAAAAATAAGAAGAAGAAAATAACGAATGTAAAGTTATTATTATGCTTGGGATACGATAAAAAGGAACCAAAATCGAATTTCGAACTTCCTAACCAGATTTCTCGAGGAAACGGAAGCTTAACAGAAGCGGAAAATGGCAAATTAGAGGGTCTTAGAGAAAGAATTCGGCTAAACTCTCGCCAGCTCATTGCGGAGTAATGAGTCTCGTTCGTTTGCCCGTTTACAATCTAATTAGGCTACAATTTTGTCCAAATCCGGCAGTGCCCGAGCTACGTTGATTTCACAAGTTTTATCTGGTCCTGATCGAGATTCAGATGATTTGAGCCGAAATTCTTCTGTCAACAAGTAATTAAAAATGAAAAAACACGAAAAGGGGTGCAACACGAGGACTTCCTAGGGGGTCACCCATATTAGTACTGCTCTCGCCCATGCACGCTTAACTTCAGCCGAAAATCATCTGTCAACAAGTAATCAAAAATAGAAAAACACGAAAAGGGATGCATCACAAGGACATTCCAGGGGGTCACCCATCCTAGTACTGCTCTCGCCCAAGCACGCTTAACTTCAGAGTTCTGATGGGATGCGGTGCATTATTGCTGGTATGATCGCACCCGACATTGAGTGGGATGTTTATTCTTATATCCTTTGAGTACATGTGGAGCGGGCGATGGACAACACGCGGCACTGCTCTCACCCAATTAGAACCATGAAGTGAAGCGTCCTGGCGCGAAGGCGTAGCGAGGATGGGTGACCTCCCTGGGCAGTCCTCGTGTCGCAATCGTTTACGTAAATTATGGATAAAACAGTAGAAATAATTGTTTTTAATGAGTTAACCGTCTCCGAAGTAATCTGCTTCATACCTTTCCGCACAGAACCGGCTCACGACAACAAAAATCGCTAAATGTTCCCAGAAAATAGAAAAAAAAATAAGAAGAAGAAAATAGCGAATGTAAAGCTATTATTTTGCCTGAGATACGATAAAATGGAACCAGAATCGAATTTCGAACTTCCTAAGCGGATTTCTCGGGCAAACGGAAGCTTAACAGAAGCGGAAAATCGAAAATTAGAGGGTTTTAGAGAAGGAATTCGGCTAAAATCTCGCCAGCTCATTGCGGAGTAATGAGTCTCGTTCGTTTGCCCGTTTACAATCAAATTAGGCAACAATTTTGTCCAAATCCGGCAATGCGCGAGCAACGTTGATTTCACATGTCTTATCTGGTCCCGTTCGAGATTCAGATGATTTGAGCCGAAATTCGTCTGTCAACAAGTAATTAAAAATGGAAAACACGAAAAGGGGTGCTACACGAGGACTTCCTAGGGGGTCACCCATCCTAGTACTGCTCTCGCCCATGCACGCTTAACTTCAGCCGAAAATCTTCTGTCAACAAGTAATCAAAAATAGAAAAACACGAAAAGGGATGCATCACAAGAACATTCCAGGGGGTCACCCATCCTAGTACTGCTCTCGCCCAAGCACGCTTAACTTCAGAGTTCTGATGGGATGCGGTGCATTATTGCTGGTATGATCGCACCCGACATTGAGTGGGATGTTTATTCTTATATCCTTTGAGTACATGTGGAGCGGGCGATGGACAACACGCGGCACTGCTCTCACCCAATTAGAACCATGAAGTGAAGCGTCCTGGCGCGAAGGCGTAGCGAGGATGGGTGACCTCCCTGGGCAGTCCTCGTGTCGCAATCGTTTACGTAAATTATGGATAAAACAGTAGAAATAAATGTTTTTAATGAGTTAACCGTCTCCGAAGTAATCTGCTTCATACCTTTCCGCACAGAACCGGCTCACGACAACAAAAATTGCTAAATGTTCCCAGAAAATAGAAAAAAAAATAAGAAAAAGAAAATAGCGAATGTAAAGCTATTATTTTGCCTGGGATACGATAAAATGGAACCAGAATCGAATTTCGAACTTCCTAAGCGGATTTCTCGAGCAAACGGAAGCTTAACAGAAGCGGAAAATCGAAAATTAGAGGGTTTTAGAGAAAGAATTCGGCTAAAATCTCGCCAGCTCATTGCGGAGTAATGAGTCTCGTTCGTTTGCCCGTTTACAATCAAATTAGGCAACAATTTTGTCCAAATCCGGCAATGCCCGAGCTACGTTGATTTCACATGTCTTATCTGGTCCCGGCCGAGATTCAGATGATTTGAGCCGAAATTCGTCTGTCAACAAGTAATTAAAAATGGAAAACACGAAAAGGGATGCTACACGAGGACTTCCTAGGGGGTCACCTATCCTAGTACTGCTCTCGCCCAAGCACGCTTAACTTCAGCCGAAAATCGTCTGTCAACAAATAATCAAAAATAGAAAAACACGAAAAGACGTGCAACACGAGGACTTTCCAGGGGGCCACCCATCCTAGTTCTGCTGTCGCCCAGGCACGCTTAACTTCGGAGTTCTGATGGGATCCGGTGCATTAGTGCTGGTATGATCGCACCCGACATTGAGTGGGATGTTTATTCTTATATCTTTTGAGTACGTGTGGAGCGGGCGGCGAGGAACAACACGCGGCACTGCTCTCCCCCAATCAGAACCATGAAGTTAAGCTTTCTGGCGCGATGGCAGAGCTAGGATGGGTGGACCTCCCTGGGCAGTCCTCGTGTCGCGACCGTTTACGTAAAATATGGATAAAACAGTCGAAATAATTGTTTTTAATAAGTTAACCGTCTCCGGAGTAATCTGCGCAATACCCTTCCGTATAGAACTGGCTCACGATAACAAAAATCGCTAAATGTTCCCAGAAAATAGAAAAAAAAATAAGAAGAAGAAAATAACAAATGTAAAGCTATTATTATGTTTGGGATACGAAAAAATGGAACCAGAATCGAATTTGGAACTTCTTAAGCGGATTTCTCGAGGAAACGGAAGCTTAACAGAAGCGGAAAATGGCAAATTACAGAGTCTTAGAGAAAGAATTCGGCTAAACTCTCGTCAGCTCATTGTTGAGTAATGAGTCTCGTTCGTTTGCCCGTTTACAATCTAATTAGGCTAAAATTTTGTCCAAATCCGACAGTGCCTGAGCTACGTTGATTTCACATGTTTTATCTGGTCCTGATCGAGATTCAGATGATTTGAGCCGAAATTCGTCTGTCAACAAGTAATTAAAAATGGAAAAACGCGAAAAGGGGTGCAACACGAGGACTTCCTAGGGGGTAACCCATCCTAGTACTGCTCTCGCCCAAGCACGCTTAATTTCAGCCGAAAATCTTCTGTCAACAAGTAATCAAAAATAGAAAAACACGAAAAGGGATGCATCACGAGGACATTCAAGGGGGTTACCCATCCTAGTACTGCTCTCGCCGAAGCACGCTTAACTTCTGAGTACTGATGGGATCCGGTGCATTAGTGCTCGTATGATCGCACCCGACATTGAGTGGGATGTTTATTCTTATATCCCTCGAGTACGTGTGGAGCAGGCGGCCATGGACAACACGTGGCACTGCTCTCGCCCAATTAGAACCATGAAGTTAAGCGTTCTGGCGCGATGACAGAGCTAGGATGGGTGACCTCCCAGGGCATTCCTCGTGTCGCGACCGTTTACGTAACTTATGGCCAAAACAGTCGAAATAATTGTTTTTAATGAGTTAACCATCTCCTGAATAATCTGCGTCGTACCCTTCCGCACAAAACCGGCTCACGACAACAAAAATCGCTAAATGTTCCCAGAAAATAGAAAAAAAACAAGAAGAAAATAGCGAATGTAAAGCTATTATTATGCCTGGGATACGATAAAATGGAACCGGAATCGAATTTCAAGCTTCCTAAACGGATTTCAGGAGGAAACGGAAGCTTTACAGAAGCGGAAAATCGCAAATTTGAGGGTCTTAGAGAAGGAATTCGGCTAAAATCTTACCAGCTCATTGCAGAGTAATGAGTCTCTTTCATTTGCCCATTTACAATCAAATTAGGCTACAATTTTGTCCAAATCCGGCATTGCCCGAGCTACGTTGATTTCACATGTCTTATCTGGTCCCGATCGAGATTCAAATGATTTGAGCCGAAAATCGTCTGTCAACAAGTATTCAAAAATAGAAAAAACACGAAAAGGGGTGTAACACGAGGACTTCCCAGGGGTTACTCATCCTAGTACTGCTCTCGACTAAGCACGCTTAACTTCGGAGTTCTGATGGGATACGATGCATTAGTGCTGGTATGATCGCACCCGACATTAAGTGGGATGTTTATTCTTATATCCCTCGAGTACGTGTGGAGCGGGCAGCGATGGACAACACGTGGCACTATTCTCGTCCAATCAAAACCATGAAGTTAAGCGTTCTGGCGCGATGACAGAGCTAGGATGGGTGACCTCCCTGGGCATTCCTCGTGTCGCGACCGTTTACGTAAATTATGGCTAAAACAGTCGAAATAATTGTTTTTAATGAGTTAACCATCTCCAGAATAATCTGCGTCATACCCTTCCGCACAAAACCGGCTCACGACAACAAAAATCGCTAAATGTTCCTAGAAAATAGAAAAAAAAGAAGAAGAAAATGTAACCGTAATCGAATTTCAGACTTCCTAAATGGATTTCTCGAGGAAACGGAAGTTTAATAGAAGCGGAAATCGCAAATTTGAGGGTCTTTGAGAAGGAATTCGGCTAAAATCTTGCCAGCTCATTGCGGAGTAATAAGTCTCTTTCGTTTGCCCGTTTACAATCAAATTAGGCTACAATTTTGTCCAAATCCGACAGTGCCCGAGCTACGTTGATTTCACATGTCTTATCTGGTCCTGATCGAGATTCAAATAATTTGAGCCGAAAATCGTCTGTCAACAAGTAATCAAAAATAGAAAAACACGAAAAAGGGTGTAACACGAGGACTTCCCAGGGGTCACCCATCCTAGTACTACTCTCGCCTAAGCACGCTTAACTTCGTAGTTCTGATGGGATCCGCTGCTTTAGTGCTGGTATGATCGCAACCGACATTGAGTGGGATGTTTATTCTTATATTCCTCGAATACGTGTGGAGCAAGCGGCGATGGACAACACGCGGCACTGCTCTCTCCCAATCAGAACCGTCAAGTTAAGCGTTCTGGCGCGATGGCAGATCTAGGATGGGTGACCTCCCTGGGCAATCATCGTGTCGCGACCGTTTACGTAAATTATGGATAAAACAGTCGAAATAATTGTTTTTAATGTGTTAACCGTCTCCGGAGTAATCTGCGTCATACCATTCCGCACAGAACCGGCTCACGACAACAAAAATCGTTAAATGTTCCCAGAAAATAGAAAAAAAATAAAGAAGAAGAAAATAGCGAATGTAAACCTATTATTATGCCTACGATACGATAAAATGGAACATGAATCAAATTTCAAACGTCCTATGAGGATTTCTCGAGGAAACGGAAGTTCAACAGAAGCGGATGATCGCAAATTAGAGGGTCTTAGAGAAGGAATTCGGCTAAACTCTCGCCAGCTCATTGCGGAGTAAGGAGTCTCGTTCGTTTGCCCGTTTACAATAAAATTAGACTACAATTTTTTCCAAATCCGGCAGTGCCCGAGCCACGTTTATTTCACATGTTTTATCTGGTCCCGATGGAGATTCAAATGATTTGAGCCGAAAATCGTCTGTCAACAAGTAATCAAAAATAGAAAAACACGAAAATAGGTGCAACACGAGGACTTCCCAAGGGGTCACCCATCCTAGTACTGCTCTCGCCCAAGCATGCATAATTTCGAAGTTCTGATGGGATCCGGTGCATTAGTGCTGGTATGATCGCACCCGACATTGAGTGGGATGTTTATTCTTATATCCTTCGAGTACATGTGGAGCAGGCGGCGATGGACAACACGCGGCACTGCTCTCACCCAATCAGAACCATGAAGTTAAGCGTTCTGGCGCGATGGCAGAGCTAGGATGGGTGACCTCCCTGAGCAGTCCTCGTGTCGCGACCGTTTACGTAAATTAAGGCTAAAACAATCGAAATAATTGTTTTTAATGAGTTAACCGTCTCCAGAGCAATCTGCATCATACCCTTCCCCACAGAACCGGCTCACGACAACAAAAATCGCTAAATGTTCCCACAAAATAGAAAAAAAAATAAAAAAAAGAAAATAACGAATGTAAAGCTATTATTATGCCTGGGATACGATAAAATGGAACCAGAATCGAATTTCAAACTTCCTAAGCGGATTTCTCGAGGAAACGGAAGTTTAACAGAAGCGGATAATTGAAAATTAGAGGGTCTTAGAGAAAGAATTCGGCTAAACTCTCGCTAGCTCATTGCGGAGTAATGAGTCTCGTTCGTTTGCCCGTTTATAATCTAATTAGGCTACAATTTTGTCCAAATCCGGCAGTGCCCATGCTACGTTGATTTAACATGTTTTATCTGGTCCTGATCGAGATTCAGATTATTTGAGACGAAATTTGTCTATCAACAAGTAATTAAAAATGGAAAAACACGAAAAGGGGTGCAACACGAGGACTTCCTAGGGGGTCACCCATCCTAGTACTGCTCTCGTCCAAGCACGCTTAACTTCAGCCGAAAATCGTCTGTCAACAAGTATTCAAAAATAGAAAAACACATAGGGTTCATTACGAGGACATCCCAGGGGGTCTCCCATCCTAGTACTGCTCTCGCCCAAGCACGCTTAACTTCGGAGTTCTAATGATCCGGTGCATTAGGGCTGGTATGATCGCACCCGACATTGAGTGGGATGTTTATTCTTGTATCCCTCGAGTACGTGTGGAGCGGGCGGCGATGGACAACATGCGGCACTGCTCTCGCCCAATCAGAACCACGAAGTTAAGCGTTCTGGAGCGATGACAGAGCTAGGATGGGTGACCTCCCTTTGCATTTCTTGTGACGCGACCGTTTACGTAAATTATGGCTAAAACAGTCGAAATAATTGTTTTGAATGAGTTAACCATCTCCAGAATAATCTGCGTCATACCCTTCCGCACAGAACCGGCTCACGACAACAATAATCGCTAAATGTTCCCAGAAAATAGAAAAAAAATAAAAAGAAGAAAATAGCGAATGTAAAGCTATTATTATGCCGAGGTTACGATAAAATGGAACAGGAATCAAATTTCAAACTTCCTATGAGGATTTCTCGAGGAAACGAAAGTTTAACAGAAGCCGAAAATCGCAAATTAGAGGGTCTTAGAGAAGCAATTCGGCTAAACTCTCGCCAGCTCCTTGCGGAGTAAGGAGTTTCGTTCCTTTGCCCGTTTACAATCAAATTAGACTACAATTTTTTCTAAATCCGGCAGTGCCCGAGCCACGTTGATTTCACATGTTTTATCTGGTCCCGATCGAGATTGAGATGATTTGAGCCGAAAATCGTCTGTCAACAAGTAATCAAAAATAGAAAAACACGAAAAGTGGTGCAACACGAGGACTTCCCAGAGGGTCACCAATCCTAGTACTGCTCTCGCCCAAGCACGCTTAACTTCGGAGTTCTGATGGGATCCGGTGCATTAGTGCTGGTATGATCGCACCCGACATTGAGTGGGATGTTTATTCTTATATCCTTCGACTACATGTGGAGCGGGCGGCGATGGGCAGCACGCGGCACTATTCTCGCCCAATCAAAACCATGAAGTTAAGCGTTCTGGCGCGATGGCAGAGCTAGGATGGGTGACCTCCCTGAGCAGTCCTCGTGTCGCGACCGTTTACGTAAATTAAGGCTAAAACAATCGAAATAATTGTTTTTAATGAGTTAACCGTCTCCATAGTAATCTGCATCATACCCTTCCGCACAGAACCGGCTCACGACAACAAAAATCGCTAAATGTTCCAAGAAAATAGGAAAAAAATAAGAAGAAGAAAATAACGAATGTAAAGCTATTATTATACCTGGGATACGATAAAATGGAACCAGAATCTAATTTCAAACTTCCTAAGCGGATTTCTCGAGGAAACGGAAGTTTAACAGAAGCGGAAAATTGCAAATTAGAGGGTCTTAAAGAAAGAATTCGGCTAAACTCTCGCTAGCTCATTGCGGAGTAACGAGTCTCGTTCGTTTTCTCGTTTACAATCTAATTAGGCTACAATTTTGTCCAAATCCGGCAGTGCCCGTGCTACATTGATATCACATGTTTTATCTGGTCCTGATCGAGATTCAGATGATTTGAGCCGAAATTCGTTTGTCAACAAGTAATTAAAAATGGAAAAACACGAAAAGGGGTGCAAAACGAGGAATTCCTAGGGGGTCACCCATCCTAGTACTGCTCTCGTCCAAGCACGCTTAACTTCAGCCGAAAATCATCTGTCAACAAGTAATCAAAAATAGAAAACACGAAAAAGGGTGAAACACGAGGACTTCCCAGGGGGACACCCATCCTAGTACTGCTCTCGCCTAGGCAGGCTTAACTTCGGAGTTCTGATGGGGTCCGATGCATTAGTGCTAGTATGATCGCATCCGACATTTAGTGGGATGTTTATTCTTATATCCTTCGAGTACATGTGGAGCGGGCGGCGATGGACAACACGCGGCACTGCTCTCGCCCAATCAGAACCATGAAGTTAAGCGTTCTGGCGCGATGACAGAGCTAGGATGGGTGACCTCCCTGGGAAGTCCTCGTGTCGCGACAATTTTTGTAAATTATGTATAAAACAGTCGAAATAATTGTTTTTAATGAGTTAACCATCTCCGGAGTAATATGCGTCATACCCTTCCGCACGAAACCTGCTCAAGACAACAAAAATCGCTAAATGTTCCCAGAAAATAGAAAAGAAAATTATAAGAAGAAAATAGCGAATGTAAAGCTATTATTAAGCCTGGGATACGATAAAATGGAAACGGAATCGAATTTCGAACTTCCTAAGCGGATTTCTCGAGGAAACGGAAGCTTAACAGAAGCGAAAAATTGCAAATTAGAGGCTCTTAGAGAAAGAATTCGGCTAAACTCTCGTCAGCTCATTGCGGAGTAATGATTCTCGTTCCTTTGCCCGTTTACAATCTAGTTAGGCTACAATTTTGTCCAAATCCGGCAGTACCCGAGCTACGTTGATTTCACATGTTTTATCTGTTCCTGCTCGAGATTCAGATGATCCGAGCCGAAATTCGTCGGTCAACAAGCATTAAAAATGAAAAAACACGAAAAGGGGTGCAACACGAGGACTTCCTAGGGGGTCACCCATCCTAGTACTGTTCTCGCCCAAGCACGCTTAACTTCAGCCAAAAATCGTCTGTCAACAAGTAATCAAAAATATAAAAACACGAAAAAGGGTGCATCACGAGGACATCCCAGGGGGTCACCCATCTTAGTACTGCTCTCGCCCAAGAACACTTAACTTCGGAGTTCTGATGGGATCCGGTGCATTTTAACTGGTATGATAGCACCCGACATTGAGTGGGATGTTTAATTTTATATCCCTCGAGTACGTGTGGAGCGGGCGGCGATGGAAAACATGCGGCACTGCACTCGCACAATCAGAACCACGAAGTTAAGCGTTCTGGCGCGATGACCGAGCTAGGATGGGTGACCTCCCTAGGCATTCCTCGTGTCGCGACCGTTTACGTAAATTATGGCTAAAACAGTCGAAATAATTGTTTTTAATGAGTTAACCATCTCCAGAATAATCTGCATCATACCCTTCCACACAAAACCGGCTCACGACAATAAAAATCGCTAAATGTTCCTGGAAAATAGAAAAAAAAATAAAAAGAAGAAAATAGCGAATGTAAAGCTATTATTATGCCTAAGATACGATAAAATGGAACAGGAATCAAATTTCAAACTTCCTATGAGTATTTCTCGAGGAAACGAAAGTTTATAAGAAGCGGAAAATCGCAAATTAGAGCGTCATAGAGAAGGAATTCGGATAAACTCTCGCCAGCTCATTGCGGAGTAAGGAATCTCGTTCGTTTGCCCGTTTACAATCATATTAGACTAAAATTTTTTCCAATTCCGGCAGTGCCTGAGCAACGTTGATTTCAGATGTTTTATCTGGTCTCGATCGAAATTCAGATGATTTGAGCCGAAAATCGTCTGTCAACAAGTAATCAAAAATAGAAAAACACAAAAAGGGGTGCAACACGAGGACTTTCCAGGGGGTAGCCCATCCTAGCACTGCTCTCGCCCAAGCACGCTTAACTTCGGAGTTCTGATGGGATCCGGTGCATTAGTGCTGGTATGATCGCACCCGACATTGAGTGGGATGTTTATTCTTATATCCTTCGAGTACATGTGGAGCGGGCGGCGATGGACAACACGCGGCACTGCTCTCGCCCAATCAGAACAATGAAGTTAACCGTTCTGGCGCGATGGCAGAGCTAGGATGGGTGACCTCCCTGAGCAGTCCTTGTGTCGCGATCGTTTACGTAAATTAAGGCTAAAACAATCGAAATAATTATTTTTAAGGAGTTAACCGTCTCCAGAGTAATCTGCATCATACCCTTCAGAACAGAACCGGCTCACGACAACAAAAATCGCTAAATGTTAGCAGAAAATAGAAAAAAAATAAGAAGAAGAAAATAACGAATGTAAAGCTATTATTATGCCTCGGATATGATAAAATAGAACCAAAACGAATTTCAAACTTCCTAAGCGGATTTCTCGAGGAAACGGAAGTTCAACAGAAGCGGAAAATTGCAAATTAGAGGGTTTTAGAGAAAGAATTCGGCTAAACTCTCGCTAGCTCATTGCGGAGTAATGAGTCTCGTTCGTTTGCCCGTTTACAATCTAATTAGGCAACAATTTTGTCCAAATCAGGGTGTGGGGGATCGGACGCTAATCATGTTTCTTAATCATCATTGGGACTAATTAATCAATTATAAAACAGGGTCTAAATTTTTTTTAAAATGCGGAACGTAAGGAAAGAAAACGTATATAGATCTCAGTATAAAAGTACAAGTCCTGTACCACATACATTTATTCAACTAAGGTTTAACAGCTAATATCAAGTGTCCAACCCTATCTCTAATCCAAGTCCGGAGCCTCCACTCTAATCACGATCTTTCCTCATCTCCTCGACCTTGAGCCTGTCCCACCTGTTGTCATGCACACATACAAAACAAGACAACAGCCGGATAACTCCGGTGAGAATAAATCCCAGTATAAACAATGTAAAAATGCAATCATATAAAAACATATACAAAAGCATATAACAAATATCATTCACATGCAGCCAATCAACAAACATGTATGATATCAAAACTGTAAATCAACTAGTCGTATCAGACTTGACTCAAACAACGCGTCGTCTCAGACTTGACTCATTCCTAATCTAGGGATCCAGGTTTTGAATATTGATAATTATATCGAATCTCAGTCGATAGGAATGACCCAACCCTAAACAGCATCGATATAATTCCTATATCCAGTGTCTGGGCGAAACAGCCACAGAATTGACGAATCAGTCAAGGATTAAGCGAATCAGCCAATAATTAGACGAATAAGTCAGGGACTAGGCGAATCATCCGATGACTAGGCGAATCAGCCAGTAGCTAGGCAACTCGGCCGATAGCTAGACGAATCAGTCTATGACTAAACGAATCAGTAGTCAAAACATGCAGTGGCTATAAATCAATAGACTACAAACATCAATCTCATTAACTACAAATATCAATGCAGTAAACTAGGTATGTGATTTATGGAAACTCGAGTCAAACCTCACTCGAGTTGTGCAATCCCAGCTCAACATTAATTTATACCTTTCTTTCTGTCACTCTGACTCTGTTAAAGTCTCGAACTCAAAGCCTGACAATATCAATCTGGCAATAACAATATCGAGGAGTATAATATCAATACATTACTCCAATCAAATCTGTTCTGCTCAATACTCAATCTAATTCACTATCGATGGCATAACGGTACAATATCGGTATACCCAACAATACCATATTAGTCAGATATCACTTCCAATATCTCATAATCGATAACAATTCAATTCTGATATCAAATCGACTCCAAAACTACTCCGAAAATCATAACAATTTCATATGATATCTGTTCTCCAGTCCGGTTTCGATTATACAATGTCTAATATCGCAAGAACATCATATATGAATCATATCCGATTCCTTCAACATCATAATTTCAAATCATACAAAACGTAGCAAAACTTACGTCCAGTTGAAGCCTGCGTCGATAAGAACACAGCACTGAAGTCGGATTCAAAATCGGACGGGCGGAACGTTCACAAATCACAAATCTATACGCTAAAAGGCGTAAGGATTTCTTAGAGAAATCCTCGACTCTTCCTGCTAAATTCTGAAGAAGGAAACATATATATATATATATATATATATATATCTCATGCATGTAAAGATATGTGTCCCATTCTCCCTGATTTTCAGTCGGCGCTCGGGCGGTTATAAACTACCGCTCGGGCGCCGAACACTCTGCCCGGTACTCGGCTTGTTATCCATTGGCACTCGGGCGGTAATTTTCTACCGCTCGGGCGCCACAGGTTCTGCCCGAATGGTATTCTTATTGAACACTGGCGCTCGGGCGGTCATTTCCTACCGCTCGGGCGCCAACATTTCTGTCCAAACATTGTACTTTTCATATGTTTTGCCCAATCTGGTCTCGAAATGGCCCGGCTATAATCACCTCAATTCTTAATCAATAATCTTAGATTAACAGAATCAAAATCTCGGGCATTACATTTCTCCCCCCCAAGATTTGATTTCGTCCCCGAAATCACAGGCAATCAAATTAGATATCAGAAAGAAATGTATAGCAGAAGCTGAATCAAATTACTCACATCAGTGAAATAACTCAGGAAATCTCTGTCTCATATCACACTCGGTTTCCCAAGAAGCTTTATCGATGTCATGACGACTCCACTGAATCTTCACAAGTGGAATAGTCTTCGTTCTGAGCTACTTTTCTTTACGATCAATAATCTGAATCGGTTTTTCGAAATAGCTCAATGTCTCATTCAATTCAACTTCGTCTGGTTGAATCATATGTGAAGTATCTTGCATGTACTTCTGCCATAAAACTACATGAGAGACATCATGTATTCCGGATAATGAAAGCGGTAAAGTGAGTCGATAGGCTCGATCTCCTATCTTCTCAAGAATCTCATACGGCCCAATCTATCGTGGAGACAACTCCCCTTTCTTGCCAAATCGGACAATTCATCTGAAAGGTGAAATTTTCAAAAATACTCGGTTTCCAGCCTCAAATACCAACGGTCGTCGTCGGACATTGGCATATTTGGCTTGTCTGTCTTGGGCTGCCTTCATTTTCTTCTGAATCAGCTTCATTTTTTCAGTCATATCTCTGATCATGCTAGGTCGATATCAGGAACCTCAGAGATATCATCCCAATAAAGAGGGGATCAACATTTCATTTCGTACAACGCTTCGAAAGAAGTCATTTCAATACTTGTCTGATAGCTGTGGTTGTACGATAATTCACAAATGACAATAAATCATGTCAACTAGTGCTAAAATCAAGCACTACAGTTCTTGGATATTCTCCAGTATCCGGATAGTTTGCTCCGACTATCCGTCAATCTATAGACGATAGGTGAAGGAGTTTATAATATATTCTGCCAAAAATACAAAATCAACCGAAAATCATGGTATGATATAGTCAATTTTGGCATTCAATGCAGTCTAATCACTCTTCTGACATAACTCTTGATCGTCTGATCTTATCTGTACATCATCCTGTACACCTAATATATGCATATTCAAGCATTCTATCAATTATAATCATAATCACATCGCATCACAGTCTTAGGAAAATTTCGATAGTTTCGTCACCAATCCATAGAAATGTACTCTCATTTCTATTTAAGTATCAATAATCGGTATAACCCATCTCCTGGTTTCTATATTTCTGTCTTTATCTGTAGGTAATTAGACATTCCAGTACAAACTCTGTCACATCTACTCTCATTTGTTTCTATCAACATCTTTTCAACTATCAAAATGCATACTGAATAAGTTATTGCACACTGTCTGGCAATATTTATCATTTTAAATTCGGAACATTTGGAACAACAGATTGGTTATTCATATACAAGGCAGTATTACTTACCTGATTCAAACCCAGATTCAAAACAACAGCAAGCTTCAATCAGATTCAAAACAACAGCAAGCTTCAATCAGATTCAAAACATCACTCATCGGTACTGATCTACTAAACTCATAAACCGCAAATGTTTGACACTGATATCCACCTCGGCCAACTAATTCCGGTTTAACTCTGCTAAATTCAACAGATATATCATCTTCAGATATAACACATCCTGAATGTAATCTGTCTCAATCAGGATGCAATCTGTTTCTGATATCAAATCAAGGCTAAAATCAATCTCTCTGATTGGAATCGAATCAGAAGTCTTATCGGGGAAAACATTATTAACTTTCTTATCATTGGTAAATCAGCCAATGATAGACTCAACTTCAGTAAATCAACCGAATACATAAGGAGTCCCTCTGTTCCTTTCTGTAATAATCGAGTTATATATAGTACGAATTATCAAAGGAATTCTCAATCTAGAATCCTTATCGTACAATATTCATCCCTTGGCCATCTCAGGTTCGATTTTCACCATCTTCTGGAACTAATCTAGGGTAGCTCTGTACTTGGTCAGCATATCAATATCAGTAATGCAGTCTCAAAACCAGACAACACTAGTACAATACAAGCTACCACACGATCTAACTCAATCTCATTCTCATCCTACTATAGTATACGATATTTTACAGAATTCACTGATATAAAAACTCTCCCCAACTAGTCAAGAGATACACTACAGTAGAATAAAGCTTCAACAGGCAATGCATGACTCTATGCAAATCGTTCAGAAATAAACATATGGGAAGCATCCGTATTTATCAATACAAAAGCAGGATAACTACATCAAGAACAGTTACCTGCAACATCATCATCTGGTGCTTCCTGAGCCTGCTCCTCAGTCAAAGCAAATACTCTGGCCTGCTGTCTAGGAGGCTGGCCAACTGTCTGACTTCCTCCTGGCCTCTGCTGTGACTGAGATGGTGCTGGCTGAAATGAAGGAACAGCAGCTGATCGTCTACTCCACTGTGCCGCTGATCCAGATGATTCGGCTCTCTGGGATCCTTGAGAACCCTTCTGTGGACACACTCTGGCAAAATGTCCCTGTTGTTTGCAGAAGTGGCAACTACCAAGTACTCCTTGGCATTGCTCAGTGGAATGTCTCCCTCCACAATTTCCGCAGTAAACGCCGGTATAACTCTGTTCGGAACCATTGGAGCTAGCAGAACTGCCGCCAGACTTCTTAAACTGCTTTCCTCTAGCCTTCAGAAAATCTTTCTTTCTACCACTGCTACTGTCACTCTCAAATCGGGGAGGTGGTTGCTGTGGTCTCGATTCTAGGGGAACAGATGCAGCTCCTCTCTGCCTTATCAGGCCCGCTTCAGCGCCCTTTGCTCTATTCATGGCATCAGCAAATTTATTCGGTCGCCCTGTGTTCACCAATGTAAATATATCGGGATTCAAGCCATTGATGAACTGATCAGCAACGGCTTCGTCATTTCCAGCCACATGGGGAGCAAACTTCAATAAGGTAGAGAACTTGGTCACATATTCTTCAATGTTCAGCTGACCCTGTCTCAAATTGGCAAATTCCGCCCCCTTATCTTTTCTGTACGACACTGGGAAAAATCTCTGATAAAACTCAGTTTTAAATACATACCAAGTAATAGTCGTACCCCGATGCTCCAAGGCCTTCTTCATCGTAATCCACCAGTTCTTTGCAACATCAAGCAACTGGTGCCCAATCAATTTAATTCGGCGCTCATCACTGTACTCCAGTGAATCAAACAGCATCTCAATGTTATCTAACCAACTTTCACACTCAACTGATGTCTCAGTACCCTTCAGTGTCGGTGGTTTGAACGACTGAAACCTTTTCAATAATGTCTCCATTGGAGTGGCTGTAACATCCATTGGAGGATTCGATGTGCTACCCTGTTCTGGTATTCTTCGAGGAGGCATATCTGAATATCAAAAGGATTAGTAACCCCAATCCAACAAACCTGTTTCAATTCAGTCCCTCCTCCGATCATCTTACTGCTGATCAAGAATCGGTTCAAATTCGTTCCCAATAATACATATTACACAATCGAATCAGATAAGTCAAGTAACATGTATTATATAAAGCAGTAAAGCATACTAGCAATCACAAGCAAGGAAAGAAAACTCAATCTACCTCGCTCACTAGCTTCTATCTCAGTCTAAAGGATCTATCGCTCTGATACCACCTGTTGTGGGGGCCCGGACGCTAATCATGTTCTTAATCATCATTGGGACTAATTAATCAATTATAAAACAGGGTCTAAATTTTTTTAAAAATGCGGAACGTAGTGAAATAAAACGTATATACATCTCAGTATAAAAGTACAAGTCCTGTACCACATACATTTATTCAACTAAGGCTTAACAGCTAATATCAAGTGTCCAACCCTATCTCTAATCCAAGTCCGGAGCCTCCACTCTAATCACGATCTTTCCTCATCTCCTCGACCCTAAGCCTGTCCCACCTTTTGTCGTGCACACATACAAAACAAGACAATAGCCGGATAACTCCGGTGAGAATAAATCACAGTATAAACAATGTAAACATGCAATCATATAAAAACATATACAAAAGCATATAACAAATATCATTCACATACAGCCAATCAACAAACATGTATGATATCAAAACTGTAAATCAACTAGTCGTATCAGACTTGACTCAAACAACGCGTCGTTTCAGACTCGACTCATTCCTAATCTAGGGATCCCGGTTTTGAATATTGAGAATTATATCGAATCTCAGTCGATAGGAATGACCCAACCCTAAACGGCATCGATATAATTCCTATATCCAGTGTCTGGGCGAAACAGCCATAGAATTGACGAATCAGTCAAGGATTAAGCGAATCAGCCAATAATTAGACGAATCAGTCAGGGACTAGGCGAATCAGCCGATGACTAGGCGAATCAGCCAGTAGCTAGGCAACTCAGCCGATAGCTAGACGAATCAGCCTATGACTAAACGAATCAGTAGTCAAAACATGCAGTGGCTATAAATCAATAGACTACAAACATCAACCTCATTAACTACAAATATCAATGCAGTAAACTAGGTATGTGATTTAGGTAAACTCGAGTCAAACCTCACTCGAGTTGTGCAATCCCAACTCAACATTAATTTATACCTTTCTTTCTGTCACTCTGACTCTGTCAAAGTCTCGAACTCAAAGCCTGACAATATCAATCTGGCAATAACAATATCGAGGAGTATAATATCAATACATTACTCCAATCAAATCTGTTCTGCTCAATACTCAATCTAATTCACTATCGATGGCATAACGGTACAATATCGATATACCCAACAATACCATATTAGTCAGATATCACTTCCAATATCTCATAATCGATAACAATTCAATTCTGATATCAAATCGACTCCAAAACTACTCCGAAAATCATAACAATTTCATATGATATCTGTTCTCCAGTCCGGTTTCGATTATACAATTTCTAATATCGCAAGAACATCATATATGAATCATATCCGATTCCTTCAACATCATAATTTCAAATCATATCAAAACGTAGCAAAACTTACGTCCAGTTGAAGCCTGCGTCGATAGGAACACAGTACTGAAGTCGGATTCAAAATCGGACGGGCGGATCGTTCACAAATCACAAATCTATACGCTAAAAGGCGTAAGGATTTCTTAGAGAAATCCTCGACTCTTCCTGCTAAATTCTGAAGAAGGAAACATATATATATATATATATATATATATCTCATGCATGTAAAGATATGTGTCCCATTCTCCCTGATTTTCAGTCGGCGCTCGGGCGGTTATAAACTACCGCTCGGGCGCCGAACACTCTGCCCGGTACTCGGCTTGTTATCCATTGGCGCTCGGGCGGTAATTTTCTACCGCTCGGGCACCACAGGTTCTGCCCGAATGGTATTCTTATTGAACACTGGCGCTCGGGCGGTCATTTCCTACCGCTCGGGCGCCAACAGTTCTGTCCAAACATTGTACTTTTCATATGTTTTGCCCAATCTGGTCTCGAAATGGCCCGGCTATAATCACCTCAATTCTTAATCAATAATCTAAGATTAACAGAATCAAAATCTCAGGCATTACACCGGGAGTGCCCGTGCTACGTTGATTTTACATGTTTTATCTGGTCCTGATCGAGATTTAGATGATTTAAGCCGAAATTCGTCTGTCAACAAGTAATTAAAAATGGAAAAACACGAAAAGGGGTGCAACACGAGGACTTCCTAGGGGGTCACCCATCCTAGTATTGCTCTCGCCGAAGCACGCTTAACTTCGGAGTTCTGATGGGATCCGGTGCATTAGTGCTCGTATGATCGCACCCGACATTGAGTGGGATGTTTATTCTTATATCCCTCGAGTACGTGTGGAGCGGGCGCCGATGGACAACACGTGGCACTGCTCTCGTCCAATCAGAACCATGAAGTTAAGCGTTCTGGCGCGATGACAGACCTAGGATGGGTGACCTCCCTGGGCATTCCTCGTGTCGCGACCGTTTACGTAACTTAGGGCTAAAACAGTCGAAATAATTGTTTTTAATGAGTTAACCATCTCAAGAATAATCTGCGTCGTACCCTTCTGCACAAAACCGGCTCACGACAACAAAAATCGCTAAATGTTCCTAGAAAATAGAAAAAAAAGAAGAAGAAAATAGCGAATGTAAAGCTATTATTATGCCTAGGATACGATAAAATGGAAGCGGAATCGAATTTCAGACTTCCTAAACGGATTTCTCGAGGAAACGGAAGCTTAACAGAAGCGGAAAATCGCAAATTTGAGGGTCTTAGAGAAGGAATTCGGCTAAAATCTCGCCAGCTCATTGCAGAGTAATGAGTCTCTTTCGTTTGCCCGTTTACAATCAAATTAGGCTACAATTTTATCCAAATCCGGTAGTGCCCGAGCTACGTTGATTTCACATGTCTTATCTGGTCCCGATCGAGATTCAGATGATTTGAGCCGAAAATCGTCTGTCAACAAGTAATCAAAAATAGAAAAACACGAAAAGGGCTGCAACACGAGGACTTCCCAGGGGGTCACCCTTCCTAGTACTTCTCTCGCCCTAGCACGGTTAACTTCGGAGTTCTGATGGGATCCGATGCATTAGTGCTGGTATGATCGCACCCGACAATGAGTGGGATGTTTATTTTTATATTCCTCGAGTACGTGTGGAGCGGGCGGCGTTGGACAACATGCGGCACTGCTCTCGCCCAATCAGAACCATGAAGTTAAGCGTTCTGGCGCGATGGCAGAGCTAGGATGGGTGACCTCCCTGGGCAGTCCTCGTGTCGCGACCATTTACGTAAATTAAGGCTAAAACAGTCGAAATAATTGTTTTTAATGAGTTAACCGTCTCTAGAGTAATCTGCATCATACCCTTCCGCACGAAAAAAAAAATCGTTAAATGTTCCAAGAAAATAGAAAAAAAATAAGAAGAAGAAATAGCGAATGTAAAGCTATTATTATGCCTACGATACGATAAAATGGAACCGGAATCGAATTTTGAACTTCCTAAGCGGATTTCTCCAGGAAAAAGAAGCTTAACAGAAGCGGAAAATCGTAAATTAGAGGGTCTTAGAGAAGGAATTTGGCTAAAATCTCGCCACCTCGTTGCGGAGTAATAAGTCTCGTTCGTTTTCCCGTTTACAATCAAATTAGGTTACAATTTTGTCCAAATCCGGCAGTGCCCGAGCTACGTTGATTTCACATTTCTTATCTGGTCCCGATCGAGATTCCGATGATTTGAGCCGAAAATCGTCTGTCAACAAGTAATCAAAAATAGAAAAACACGAAAAGGGGTGCAACAGGAGGACTTCCCAGGAGGGGTCACCCTTCCTAGTACTTCTCTCGCCCTAGCACGCTTAACTTCGGAGTTCTGATGGGATCCGATGCATTAGTGCTGGTATGATCGCACCCGACATTGAGTGGGATGTTTATATTTATATCCCTCGAGTACGTGTGGAGCGGGCGGCGTTGGACAACATGCGGCACTGCTCTCGCCCAATCAGAACCATGAAGTTAAGCGTTCTGGCGCGATGGCAGAGCTAGGATGGGTGACCTCCCTGGGCAGTCCTCGTGTCGCGACCATTTATGTAAATTAAGGCTAAAACAGTCGAAATAATTGTTTTTAATGAGTTAACCGTCTCCAAAGTAATATGCATCATACTCTTCTGCACAGAACCGGCCCACGACAAAAAAAATCGTTAAATGTTCCCAGAAAATAGAAAAAAAATAAGAAGAAGAAATGGCGAATGTAAAGCTATTATTATGCCTAGAATACGATAAAATGGAACCAGAATCGAATTTCGAACTTCCTAAGCGGATTTCTCGAGGAAACGGAAGCTTAACAAAAGCGGAAATCGCAAATTAGAGGGTCTTAGAGAAGGAATTCGGCTAAAATGTCACAACCTCATTGCGGAGTAATGAGTCTCGTTCGTTTGCCTGTTTACAATCAAATTAGCCTACAATTTTGTCCAAATCCGGCAGTGCTCGAGCTACTTTCATTTCACATGTTTATTTGGTCCCGATCGAGATTCAGATGATTTGAGCCGAAAATCGTCTGTCAACAAGTAATCAAAAATAGAAAAACACGAAAAGGGGTGCAACACGAGGACTTCCCAGGGGGGTCACCCATTCTAGTACTGCTCTCGCCCAAGCACGCTTAACTTCGCAGTTTTGATGGGACTTCGCAGTTTTTGACAACACGCGGCACTGCTCTCGCCCAATCATAACCATGACGTTAAGCGTTCTGGCGCGATGGCAGAGCAAGGATGGGTGACCTCCCTGGGAAGTCCTTGTGTCGCGACTATTTGCGTAAATTATGGCAAAACAGTCGAAATAATTGTTTTTAATGAGTTAACCGTCTCCGGAGTAATCTGCGTTATACCCTTCCACACAGAACCGGCTCACGACAACAAAAATCGCTAAATGTTCCCAGAAAATAGAAAAAAAATAAGAAGGAGAAAATAGCGAATGTAAAGCTATTATTATGCCTGGGATACGATAAAATGGAACCGGAATCGAATTTCGAACTTGCTAAGCGGATTTCTCGAGGAAATGGAAGCTTAACAGAAACGGAAAATCGCAAATTAGAGGGTCTTAGAGAAGGAATTCGGCTAAAATCTCGTTAGCACATTGCGGAGTAATGAGTCTCGTTTGTTTGCCCTGTTACAATAAAATTAACCTACAATTTTGTCCAAATCCGGCAGTTCCCGAGCAACGTTGATTTCACATGTCTTATTTGTTCCCGATCGAGATTCAGATGATTTGAGCCGAAAATCGTCTGTCAACAAGTAATCAAAAATAAAAAAAACACGAAAAGGGGTACAACCACGAGGACTTCCCAGGGGGTCACCCATCCTAGTACTGAGGGGATCCGGTGCATTAGTGCTAGTATGATCCACCCGACATTGAGTGGGATGTTTATTCTTATATCTCTCGAGTACGTGTGGAGCGGGCGGCGATGGACAACAGGCGGCACTGCTCTCGCCCAATCATAACCATGAAGTTAAGCGTTATGGCGCGATGGCAGTGCTAGGATGGGTGACCTCCCTGGGAAGACCTCGTGTCGCGACCGTTTACGTAAATTATGGATAAAACTGTCCAAATAATTGTTTTTAATGAGTTAACCTTCTCCGGAGTAATCTGCGTCATACCCTTCCGCACAGAACCGGCTCACGACAACAAAAATCGATAAATGTTCCCAGAAAATAGAAAAAAAAATAAGAAGAAGGAAATAACGAATGTAAAGCTATTATTATCCCTGGGATACAATAAAATAGAACCGGAATCGAATTTCGAACTTCCTACATGGATTTCTCGAGGAAACGAAAGCTTAACAGAAGCGGTAAATCGCAAATTAGAGGGTCTTAGAGAAGGAATTCGGCTAAAATCTCGTCAACTCATTGCGTAGTAATGAGTCTCGTCCGTTTGCCTGTTTACAATCAAATTAGCTTACAATTTTGTCCAAATCCGGCAGTGGCCGAGCTACGTTGATTTCACATGTCTTATCTGGTCCGATCGAGATTCAGATGATTTGAGCCGAAAATCGTCTGTCAACAAGTAATCAAAAATAGAAAAACACGAAAAGGGGTGCAACACGAGGACTTCCCAGGGGGTCACCCATCCTAGTACTGCTCTTGCCCAAGCAAGCTTAACTTCGGAGTTCTGATGGGATCCGGTGCATTAGTGCAGGTATGATTGCACCCGACATTGAGTGGGATGTTTATTCTTATATCCCTCGAGTACGTGTGGAGCGGGCGGCGATGGACAACACGCGGCACTGCTCTCGCCCAATCATAACCATGAAGTTAAGCGTTCTGGCGCGATGGCAGAGCTAGGATGGGTGACCTCCCTGTGAAGACCTCGTGTCGCGACCGTTTGCGTAAATTATGGATAAAACAGACGAAATAATTGTTTTTAATGAGTTAACCATCTCCGGAGTAATCTGCGTCATACCCTTCCGCACAGAACCGGCTCACGACAACAAAAATCGATAAATGTTCCCATAAAATAGAAAAAAAATAAGAAGAAGAAAATAACGAATGTAAAGTTATTATTATGCATGGGATACGATAAAATGGAACCGGAATGGAATTTCGAACTTCCTAAGCGGATTTCTCGAGGAAACGAAAGCTTAACAGAAGCGGTAAATCGCAAATTAGAAGGTCTTAGAGAAGGAATTCGGCAAAAATCTCGTCAGCTCATTGCGTAGTAATGAGTCTCGTCCGTTTGCCCGTTTACAATCAAATTAGCCTACAATTTTGTCCAAATCCGGCAGTGCCCGAGCTACTTTCATTTCACATGTCTTATCTGGTCCCGATCGAGATTCAGATGATTTGAGCCGAAACTCGTCTGTCAACAAGTAATCAGAAATAGAAAAACACGAAAAGAGGTGCAACACAAGGACTTCCCAGGGGGTCACCCATCCTAGTACTGCTCTCGCCCAAGCACGCTTAACTTCGGAGTTCTGATTGGATCCGGTGTATTAGTACTGGTATGATCGAAACCGACATTGAGTGGGATGTTTATTTTTATATCCCACGAGTACGTGTGGAGCGGGCGGCGATGGACAACACGCGGCACTGCTCTCGCCCAATCATAACCATGAAGTTAAGCGTTCAGGCGCGATGGCAGAGCTAGGATGGATGACCTCCCTGGGAAGTCCTCGTGTCACGACCGTTTACGTAAATTATTGCTAAAACAGGCGAAATAATTGTTTTTATTGAGTTAACCGTCTCCGGAGTAATCTTCGTCACACCCTTCCGCACAGAACCGGCTCACGACAACAAAAATCGATAAATGTTCCCAGAAAATAGAAAAAAAATAAGAAGAAGGAAATAACGAATGTAAAGCTATTATTATGCTTGGGATACGATAAAATGGAACCGGAATCGAATTTCGAACTTCCTAAGCGGATTTCTCGAGGAAACGAAAGCTTAACAGAAGCGGTAAATCGTAAATTAGAGGGTCTTAGAGAAGGAATTCGACTAAACTCTCTTCAGCTCATTGCATAGCAATGAGTCTCGTCCGTTTGCCCGTTTACAATCAAATTAGCCTACAATTTTGTCCAAATCCGGCAGTGCCCGAGCTACTTTCATTTCACATGTCTTATCTGTTCACGATCGAGATTCAGATGATTTGAGCCGAAAATCGTCTGTCAACAAGTAATCAAAAATAGAAAAACACGAAAAGGGTGCAACACGGGAACTTCCCAGGGGGTCACCGATCCTAGTACTGCTCTCGCCCAAGCACGCTTAACTTCGGAGTTCTGATGGGATCCGGTGCATTTGTGCTGGTATGATCGCACCATTGAGTGGGATGTTTATTCTTATATCCCTCGAGTACGTGTGGAGCGGGCGGCGATGGACAACACGCAGCACTGCTCTCGTCTAATCAGAACCATGAAGTTAAGAGGTCTGGCGCGATGGCAGAGCTAGGACGGGTGACCTCCCTGGGAAGATCTCGTGTCGCGACCGTTTACGTAAATTATGGATAAAACAGTCGAAATAATTGTTTTTAATGAGTTAACCGTCTCCGGAGTAATCTGCGTCATACCCTTCCGCACAGAACCGGCTCACGACAACAAAAATCGATAAATGTTCCCAGGAAATAGAAAAAAAATAAGAAGAAGAAAATAACGAATGTAAAGCTATTATTATGCCTGGGATACGATAAAATAGAACCGGAATCGAATTTCGAACTTTCTAAGCGGATATCCCGAGGAAACGAAAGCTTAACAGAAGCGGTAAATCGCAAATTAGTGGGTCTTAGAGAAGGAATTCGGCTAAAATCTCTTCAACTCATTGCGTAGCAATGAGTCTCGTCCGTTTGCCCGTTTACAATCAAATTAGCCTACAATTTTTTCCAAATCCGACAGTGCCCGAGCTACTTTCATTTCACATGTCTTATCTGGTCCCGTTCGAGATTCAGATGATTTGAGCCTAAAATCGTCTGTCAACAAGTAATCAAAAATAAAAAAACACAAAAAGGGGTGCAACACGAAGGACTTTCCAAGGGGTCACCCATCCTAGTACTGCTCTCGCCTAAGCACGCTTAACTTCGGAGTTCTGATGGGATCTGGTGCATTAGTGCTGGTATGATCGCACCCGACATTGAGTGAGATGTTTATTTTTATATCCCTCGACTACGTGTGGAGCGGGCGGCGATGGACAACACGCGGCACTGCTCTCGCCCAATCATAACCATGAAGTTAAGCGTTCTGGCGTGATGGCAGAGCTAGGATGGGTGACCTCCCTGGGAAGACCTCGTGTCGCGACCGTTTACGTAAATTATGGATAAAACAGTCGAAATAATTGTTTTTATTGAGTTAACCGTCTCCGGAGTAATATACGTCATACCCTTCCGCACAGAACCGGCTCACGACAACAAAAATCGATAAATGTTCAAAGAAAATAGAAAAAAAAATAAGAAGAAGGAAATAACGAATGTAAAGCTATTATTATGCTTGGGATACGATAAAATCGAACCGGAATCGAATTTCGAACTTCCTAAGCGTATTTCTCAAGGAAACGAAAGCTTAACAGAAGCGGTAAATCGCAAATTAGAGGGTCTTAGAGAAGAAATTCGGCTAAAATCTCGTCAGCTCATTGCGTAGTAATGAGTCTCGTCCGTTTGCCCGTTTACAATCAAATTAGCCTACAATTTTGTCCAAATCCGGCAGTGCCCGAGCTACTTTCATTTCACATGTCTTATCTGGTCCCGATCGAGATTCAGATGATTTGAGTCGAAAATCGTCTGTCAACAAGTAATCAAAAATAGAAAAACAAGAAAAGGATGCAACACGAGGAATGGGAAGGGGGTCACCCATCCTAGTACTGCTCTCGCCAGAGCACGCTTAACTTCGGAGTTCTGATGGGATCCGGTGCATTAGTGCTGGTATGATCGCACCCGACATTGAGTGGGATGTTTATTCTTATATCCCTCGAGTACGTGTGGAGCGGGCGGCGATGGATAACACGCGGCACTGCTCTCGCCCAATCATAACCATGAAGTTAAGCGTTCTGGCGCGATGGCAGAGCTAGGATGGGTGACCTCCCTGGGAAGACCTCGTGTCGCGACCGTTTACGTAAATTATGGATAAAACAGTCGAAATAATTGTTTTTAATGAGTTAACCGTCTCCGGAGTAATCTGTGTCATACCCTTCCGCACAGAACCGGCTCACGACAACAAAAATCGATAAATGTTCCCAGAAAATAGAAAAAAAAATAAGAAGAAGGAAATAACGAATGTAAAGCTATTATTATGCCTGGGATACGATAAAATGGAACCGGAATCGAATTTCGAACTTCCTAAGCGGATTTCTCGAGGAAACGAAAGCTTAACAAAAGCGGTAAATCGGAATTAGAGGGTCTCAGAGAAGGAATTCGGCTAAAATCTCGTCAGCTCATTGCGTAGTAATGAGTCTCGTCCGTTTGCCCGTTTACAATCAAATTAGCCTACGATTTTGTCCAAATCCGGCAGTGCCCGAGCTACTTTCATTTCACATTTCTTATCTGGTCCCGATCGAGATTCAGATGATTGGAGCCGAAAATCGTCTGTCAACAAGTAATCAAAAATATAAAAACACGAAAAGGGTGAAACCAGAGGACATCCCATGGGGTAAATAACGAATGTAAAGCTATTATTATGCCTGGGGTACGATAAAATGGAACCGGAATCGAATTTCGAACTTCCTAAGCGGATTTCACAAGGAAACGAAAGCTTAACAAAAGCGGTAAATCGAAAATTAGAGGGTCTTAGAGAAGGAATTCGGCTAAAATCTCGTCAGCTCATTGCGTAGTAATGAGTCTCGTCCGTTTGCCCGTTTACAATCAAATTAGCCTACAATTTTGTCCAAATCCGGCAGTGCCCGAGCTACTTTCATTTCACATGTCTTATCTGGTCCTGATCGAGATTCAGATGATTTGAGCCGAAAATCGTCCGTCAACAAGTAATCAAAAATAGAAAAACACAAAAAGGGGTGCAACACGAGGACTTCCCAGGGGGTCACCCATCCTAGTACTGCTGTCGCCCAAGCACGCTTAACTTCGGAGTTTCGGTGTTCTGATGGGATCCGGTGCATTAGTGCTGGTATGATCGCACCCGACATTGAGTGGGATGTTTATTCTTATATCCCTCGAGTACGTGTGGAGCGGGCGCCGATGGACAACACGCGGCACTGCTCTCGCCCAATCATAACCATGAAGTTAAGCGTTCTGGCGCGATGGCAGAGCTAGGATGGGTGACCACCCTGGGAAGACCTCGTATCACGACCGTTTACTTAAATTATGGATAAAAAAGTCGAAATAATTGTTTTTAATGAGTTAACAGTCTCCGGAGTAATCTGCGTCATACCCTTCCGCACAGAACCGGCTCACGACAACAAAAATCGATAAATGTTCCCAATAAAAAGAAAAAAAAATAAGAAGAAGGAAATAACGAATGTAAAGCTTATATTATGTCTGGAATACGATAAAATGGAACAGGAATCGAATTTCGAACTTCCTAAGCAGATTTCTCGAGGAAACGAAAGCTTAACAGAAGCGGTAAATCGCAAATTAGAGGGTCTTAGAGAAGGAATTCGGCTAAAATATCGTCAGCTCATTGCGTAGTATGAGTCTCGTCCGTTTGCCCGTTTACAATCAAATTAGCCTACAATTTTGTCCAAATCCGGCAGTGCCCGAGCTACTTTCATTTCACATGTCTTATCTGTTCCCGATCGAGATTCAGATGATTTGAGCCGAAAATCGTCTGTCAACAAGTAATCAAAAATAGAAAAACACGAAAAGGGGTGCAACACGAGGACTTCCCAAGGGGTCACCCATCCTAGTACTGTCCTCGTCCAAGCACGCTTAACTTCGGAGTTCTGATGGGATCCGGTGCATTAGTGCTGGTATGATCGCACCCGACATTGAGTGGAATGTTTATTCTTATATCCCTCGAGTACGTGTGGAGCAGGCGGCGATGGACAACACGCGGAACTGCTCTCGCCCAATCATAACCATGAAGTTAAGCGTTCTGGCGCGATGGCAGAGCGAGGATGGGTGACCTCCCTGGGAAGTCCTCGTGTCGCGACCGTTTACGTAAATTATGGATAAAACAATCGAAATAATTGTTTTTAATGAGTTAACCGTCTCCGGAGTAATCTGCGTCATACCTTTCCGCACAGAACCGGCTCAGGACAACAAAAATCGATAAATGTTCCCAGAAAAAAAAAATAAGAAGAAGGAAATAACGAATGTAAAGCTATTATTATGCTTGGGATACGATAAAATGGAACCGGAATCGAATTTCGAACTTCCTAAGTGGATTTCTTGAGGAAACGAAAGCCTAACAGAAGCGTTAAATCGCAAATTAGAGGGTCTTAGAGAAGGAATTCGGCTAAAATCTCGTCAACTCATTGCCTAGCAATGATTTTCGTCCGTTTGCCCGTTTACAAATAAATTAGCCTACAATTTTGTCCAAATCCGGCAGTGCCCTAGCTACTTTCATTTCACATGTCTTATCTGGTCCGATCGAGATTCAGATGATTTGAGCCGAAAATCGTCTGTCAACAAGTAATCGAAAATAGAAAAACACGAAAAGGGGTGCAATACGAGGACTTCCCAGGGGGTCACCCATCCTAGTACTGCTCTCGCCCTAACACGCTTAACTTCTGAGTTTTGATGATATTCCGGTGCATTAGTGCTGTTATGATCGCACCCGACATTGAGTGGGATATTTGTTCTTATATCCCTCGAGTACGTGTGGAGCGGGCGGCGATGGACAACACGCGGCACTGCTCTCGCCCAATCAGAACCATGAAGTTAAGCGTTCTGGCGCGATGGCAGAGCTAGGATGGATGACCTCCCTGGGAAGTCCTCGTGTCGCGACCGTTTACGTAAATTATTGCTAAAACAGGCGAAATAATTGTTTTTAATGAGTTAACCGTCTCCGGAGTAATCTGTGTCATACCCTTCCGCACAGAACCGGCTCACGACAACAAAAATCGATAAATGTTCCCAGAAAATAGAAAAAAAAATAAGAAGAAGGAAATAACGAATGTAAAGCTATTATTATGCCTGGGATACGATAAAATGGAACCGCAATCGAATTTCGAACTTCCTAAGCGGATATCTCGAGAAAACGAAAGCTTAACAGAAGCGGTAAATCGCAAATTAGAAGGTTTTAGAGAAGGAATTCGGGTAAAATCTCGTCAACTCATTGCCAATGAGTCTCGTCCATTTGCCTGTTTACAATCAAATTAGTCTACAATTTTGTCCAAATCCGGCAGTGCCCGAGCTACTTTCATTTCACATGTCTTATCTGTTCCCGATCGAGATTCAGATGATTTGAGCCGAAAATCGTCTGTCAACAAGTAATCAAAAATAGAAAAACACGAAAAAGGATGCAACACGAGGACTTTTCAAAGGGTCACCCATCCTAGTACTGCTCTCGCCCAAGCACGCTTAACTTCGGAGTTCTGATGAGATACGGTGCATTAGTGCTGGTATTATCGCACCAGACATTGAGTGGGATATTTATTCTTATATCCCTCGAGTACGTGTGGAGCGGGCGGCGATGGACAACACGCGGCACTGCTCTCGCCCAATCATAACCATGAAGTTAAGCGTTCTGGCGCGATGGCAGAGCTAGGATGGGTGACCTCCCTGGGAAGTCCTCGTGTCGCGACCGTTTACGTAAATTATGGATAAAACAGTCGAAATAATTGTTTTTAATGAGTTAACCGTCTCCGGAGTAATCTGCGTCATACCCTTCCGCACAGAACCGGCTCACGACAACAAAAATCGATAAATGTTCCCAGAAAATAGAAAAAAAAAATAAGAAGAAGGAAATAACGAATGTAAAGCTATTATTATGCCTGGGATACGATAAAATGGAACCGCAATCGAATTTCGAACTTCCTAAGCGGATATCTCGAGAAAACGAAAGCTTAACAGAAGCGGTAAATCGCAAATTAGAAGGTTTTAGAGAAGGAATTCGGCTAAAATCTCGTCAACTCATTGCCAATGAGTCTCGTCCATTTGCCTGTTTACAATCAAATTAGTCTACAATTTTGTCCAAATCCGGCAGTGCCCGAGCTACTTTCATTTCACATGTCTTATCTGTTCCCGATCGAGATTCAGATGATTTGAGCCGAAAATCGTCTGTCAACAAGTAATCAAAAATAGAAAAACACGAAAAAGGATGCAACACGAGGACTTTTCAAAGGGTCACCCATCCTAGTACTGCTCTCGCCCAAGCACGCTTAACTTCGGAGTTCTGATGAGATACGGTGCATTAGTGCTGGTATTATCGCACCAGACATTGAGTGGGATGTTTATTCTTATATCCCTCGAGTACGTGTGGAGCGGGCGGCGATGGACAACACGCGGCACTGCTCTCGCCCAATCATAACCATGAAGTTAAGCGTTCTGGCGCGATGGCAGAGCTAGGATGGGTGACCTCCCTGGGAAGTCCTCGTGTCGCGACCGTTTACGTAAATTATGGATAAAACAATCGAAATAATTGTTTTTAATGAGTTAACCGTCTCCGGAGTAATCTGCGTCATACCCTTCCGCACAGAACCGGCTCACGACAAAAAAAATCGATAAATGTTCCCAGAAAATAGAAAAAAAAATAAGAAGAAGGAAATAACGAATGTAAAGCTTATATTATGTCTGGGATACGATAAAATAGAACCGGAATCGAATTTCGAACTTCCTAAGTGTATTTCTCGAGGAAACGAAAGCTTAACAGAAGCGTTAAATCGCAAATTAGAGGGTCTTAGAGAAGAAATTCGGCTAAAATCTCGTCAACTCATTGCATAGCAATGAGTCTTGTCCGTTTGCCCGTTTACAATCAAATTAGCCTACAATTTTGTCCAAATCCGGCAGTGCCCGAGCTACTTTCATTTCACATGTCTTATCTGGTCCCGATCGAGATTCAGATGATTTGAGCCGAAAATCGTCTGTCAACAAGTAATAAAAAATAGAAAAACACGAAAAGGGGTGCAATAAGAGGACTTCCCAGGGGGTCACCCATACTAGTACGGCTCTCGCCCAAACACGCTTAACTTCTGAGTTTTGATGATATTCCGGTGCATTAGTGCTGTTATGATCGCACCCGACATTGAGTGGGATATTTGTTCTTATATCCCTCGAGTACATGTGGAGCGGGCGGCGATGGACAACACGCGGCACTGCTCTCGCCCAATCAGAACCATGAAGTTAAGCGTTCTGGCGCGATGGCAGAGCTAGGATGGATGACCTCCCTGGGAAGTCCTCGTGTCGCGACCGTTTACGTAAATTATAGCTAAAACAGGCGAAATAATTGTTTTTAATGAGTTAACCGTCTCCGGAGTAATCTGCGTCATACCCTTCCGCACAGAACCGGCTCACGACAACAAAAATCGATAAATGTTCCCCGAAAATAGAAAAAAATAAGAAGAAGAAAATAACGAATGTAAAGATATTATTATGCTTGGGATACGATAAAATGGAACCGGAATCGAATTTCGAACTTCCTAAGCGGATTTCTCGAGGAAACGAAAGCTTAACAAAAGCGGTAAATCGCAAATTAGAGGGTCTCAGAGAAGGAATTCGGCTAAAATCTCGTCAGCTCATTGCGTAGTAATGAGTCTCGTCCGTTTGCCCGTTTACAATCAAATTAGCCTACGATTTTGTCCAAATCCTGCAGTGCCCGAGCTACTTTCATTTCACATGTCTTATCTGGTCCCGATCGAGATTCAGATGATTGGAGCCGAAAATCGTCTGTCAACAAGTAATCAAAAATATAAAAACACGAAAAGGGTGAAACCAGAGGACATCCCAGGGGGTAAATAACGAATGTAAAGCTATTATTATGCCTGGGGTACGATAAAATGGAACCGGAATCGAATTTCGAACTTCCTAAGCGGATTTCACAAGGAAACGAAAGCTTAACAGAAGCGGTAAATCGAAAATTAGAGGGTCTTAGAGAAGGAATTCGGCTAAAATCTCGTCAGCTCATTGCGTAGTAATGAGTCTCGTCCGTTTGCCCGTTTACAATCAAATTAGCCTACAATTTTGTCCAAATCCGGCAGTGCCCGAGCTACTTTCATTTCACATGTCTTATCTGGTCCTGATCGAGATTCAGATGATTTGAGCCGAAAATCGTCCGTCAACAAGTAATCAAAAATAGAAAAAAACAAAAAGGGGTGCAACACGACGACTTCCCAGGGGGTCACCCATCCTAGTACTGCTGTCGCCCAAGCACGCTTAACTTCGGAGTTTCGGAGTTCTGATGGGATCCGGTGCATTAGTGCTGGTATGATCGCACCCGACATTGAGTGGGATGTTTATTCTTATATCCCTCAAGTACGTGTGGAGCGGGCGCCGATGGACAACACGCGGCACTGCTCTCGCCCAATCATAACCATGAAGTTAAGCGTTCTGGCGCGATGGCAGAGCTAGGATGGGTGACCACCCTGGGAAGACCTCGTATCACGACCGTTTACTTAAATTATGGATAAAAAAGTCGAAATAATTGTTTTTAATGAGTTAACAGTCTCCGGAGTAATCTGCGTCATACCCTTCCGCACAGAACCGGCTCACGACAACAAAAATCGATAAATGTTCCCAATAAAAAGAAAAAAAATAAGAAGAAGGAAATACGAATGTAAAGCTTATATTATGTCTGGAATACGATAAAATGGAACCGGAATCGAATTTCGAACTTCCTAAGCAGATTTCTCGAGGAAACGAAAGCTTAACAGAAGCGGTAAATCGCAAATTAGAGGGTCTTAGAGAAGGAATTCGGCTAAATATCGTCAGCTCATTGCGTAGTATGAGTCTCGTCCGTTTGCCCGTTTACAATCAAATTAGCCTACAATTTTGTCCAAATCCGGCAGTGCCCGAGCTACTTTCATTTCACATGTCTTATCTGTTCCCGATCGAGATTCAGATGATTTGAGCCGAAAATCGTCTGTCAACAAGTAATCAAAAATAGAAAAACACGAAAAGGGGTGCAACACGAGGACTTCCCAAGGGGGTCACCCATCCTAGTACTGTCCTCGTCCAAGCACGCTTAACTTCGGAGTTCTGATGGGATCCGGTGCATTAGTGCTGGTATGATCGCACCCGACATTGAGTGGAATGTTTATTCTTATATCCCTCGAGTACGTGTGGAGCAGGGCGGCGATGGACAACACGCGGCACTGCTCTCGCCCAATCATAACCATGAAGTTAAGCGTTCTGGCGCGATGGCAGAGCTAGGATGGTTGACCTCCCTGGGAAGTCCTCGTGTCGCGACCGTTTACGTAAATTATGGATAAACAGTCGAAATAATTGTTTTAATGAGTTAACCGTCTCCGGAGTAATCTGCGTCATACCTTTCCGCACAGAACCGGCTCAGACAACAAAAATCGATAAATGTTTCCCAGAAAAAAAAAAATAAGAAGAAGGAAATACGAATGTAAAGCTATTATTATGCTTGGGATACGATAAATGGAACCGGAATCGAATTGCGAACTTCCTAAGTGGATTTCTTGAGGAAACGAAAGCCTAACAGAAGCGTTAAATCGCAAATTAGAGGGTCTTAGAGAAGGAATTCGGCTAAAATCTCGTCAACTCATTGCCTAGCAATGATTTTCGTCCGTTTGCCCGTTTACAATCAAATTAGCCTACAATTTTGTCCAAATCCGGCAGTGCCCTAGCTACTTCATTTCACATGTCTTATCTGGTCCCGATCGAGATTCAGATGATTTGAGCCAAAAATCGTCTGTCACAAGTAATCGAAAATAGAAAAAACACGAAAGGGGTGCAATACGAGGACTTCCCAGGGGGTCACCCTCCTAGTACTGCTCTCGCCCTAACACGCTTAACTTCTGAGTTTTGATGATATTCCGGTGCATTAGTGCTGTTATGATCGCACCCGACATTGAGTGGGATATTTGTTCTTATATCCCTCGAGTACGTGTGGAGCGGGCGGCGATGGACAACACGCGGCACTGCTCTCGCCCAATCAGAACCATGAAGTTAAGCGTTCTGGCGCGATGGCAGAGCTAGGATGGATGACCTCCCTGGGAAGTCCTCGTGTCGCGACCGTTTACGTAAATTATTGCTAAAACAGGCGAAATAATTGTTTTTAATGAGTTAACCGTCTCCGGAGTAATCTGCGTCAGTACCCTTCCACACAGAACCGGCTCACGACAACAAAAATCGATAAATGTTCCCCGAAAATAAAAAAAAATAAGAAGAAGGAAATAACGAATGTAAAGCTCTTATTATGCCTGGGATACGATAAAATGGAACCGGAATCGAATTTCGAACTTCCTAAGCAGATTTATCGAGGAAACGAAAGCTTAACAGAAAGCGGTAAATCGCAAATTAGAGGGTCTTAGAGAAGAAATTCGGCTAAATCTCGTCAGCTCATTGCATAGCAATGAGTCTCGTCCGTTTGCCCGTTTACAATCAAATTAGCCTACAATTTTGTCCAAATCCGGCAGTGCCCGAGCTACTTTCATTTCACATGTCTTATCTGTTCCCGATCGAGATTCAGATGATTTGAGCCGAAAATCGTCTGTCAACAAGTAATCAAAAATAGAAAAACACGAAAAGGGTGCAACACGGGAACTTCCCAGGGGATGGGATCCGGTGCATTAGTGCTGGTATGATCGCACACGACATTGAGTGGGATGTTTATTCTTATATTCATCGAGTACGTGTGGAGAGGGCGGCGATGGACAACACGCGGCACTGCTCTCGCCGAATCATAACCATGAAGTTAAGCGTTCTGGCGCGATGGCAGAGCTAGGATGGGTGACCTCCCTGGGAAGTCCTCGTGTCGCGACCGTTTACGTAAATTATGGATAAAACAGTCGAAATAATTATTTTTAATGAGTTAACCGTCTCCGGAGTAATCTGCGTCATACCTTTCCGCATAGAACCGGCTCAGGACAACAAAAATCGATAAATGTTCCCAGAAAAAAAAAATAAGAAGAAGGAAATAACAAATGTAAAGCTATTATTATGCTTGGGATACGATAAAATGGAACCGGAATCGAATTTCGAACTTCCTAAGCGGATTTCTCGAGGAAACGAAAACTTAACAGAAGCGTTAAATCGCAAATTAGAGGGTCTTAGAGAAGGAATTCGGCTAAAATCTCGTCAGCTCATTGCCTAGGAATGAGTCTCATCCGTTTCCGTTTGCCCGTTTACAATAAATTAGCCTACAATTTTGTCCAAATCGGCAGTGCCCGAGCTA